>NC_081575.1:59257730-59261118 GCF_022355385.1 Mustela nigripes | reverse complement strand
GAATTATACACATCTGGATCTCTACAGGGGCAGAAGACGCCAGTGGGAAGGTAAAGTGGAGTGGAAACTTCGGACTGATATCAGAAGATAAAAAAAATAGAGTGAAGGAGCCACCAGAGGCAACCAATTGGAAAGTAATACCCCAATCCACGAGTGCCCTGCATCTGGGGACCAGCATTAACTTGGAGACTGGTTGAAAGCACTCAAAGAGAGCAAAGGATAGCAGGGGGAAATTGTGGGAATAGGGGCGGCTAGGAATAGGGGCTTAAGTACCCGGACCCAGGACAGCCTTCCCTGGCACTAAGCCAGAGAGAGTGTGGCAGAGAAACCAGGTCTTAGTCCTGAGCCGCCAGCACGACTGAGATCGCCTGGGGTCCGACTCCTGTGAGGGGCTGGGAGCCTCACCAGAAGGCAGAGGCTCCACAGCCAGAGAGCAGGTGCTACAGAGCCTGAGACATGCCCCCCCCCATGCTCTTAGACCCACACTATTCCACCAGAGCCTGACACACAGGCACACGCCCCACACACTCCCCTGAGAGAGGTGTGCACAAGCCCCGCGCTCTTAGACCCAGGAAGACCAGGCACACCCAGCCCAGGCCAGCAGGAAAATCTCAGCCTGCTATCACTGCTTGGAACCTCTCTGGCAGTCTGGAGCTGCCCAGAGAGCCACCGCTGCGGTGGTTTTGGGTACAAACCGAAGATCCTGCGTCCCCAGGGACTGCAACTCAGAACCTGTTCTGCCAGCAGAAGGGGGAATTTATTTGGGCTCTGCAGGCAGACTGAGGCTTCTCTCTCCGAGGGAGGTCATGGTGCAGTTTGCTTTCCTCTAAACCTACAAAAATCATCAAAAGCAGTCAAGGCAAGAAAATAAAGAAGTGAACAAACATAAAAACCTCCAGAGAACAAAAGCCTGAAAAAACCGGTTTCCTCAGAGCCCACCCCCTTGAGGGGGATGGGAAGACTTAACTCAGGGAACATCATTGACTGAAAACCTATGTGGCGGGCCCCTCCCCCAGAAAACCAACCAGGAAAGAAAAAAAAAAAAAAAAGACTACAAGAGAACAATCACCACTACTTCATAGGACAACTTTTATTTTTAACTCGTTTCCAGTATACTGGTTCATTTATATATATATATATAATTTTTAACCTATTTACCATCACAGTGAGATGTCCAGTACATCAAATTCCATAATAATCTTCTTTCCTGAACTTTTTGATTCATACACCTTTTTTTTTTCTTTTGCATTCTATTTTTTTATTTTATTTTTTTAATTTTAGTTTAGTTTAGTCTGGTTTATTCCTTTTTTTATTTTTATTTTCTAATATTCACATAGAGTTAAACTTCAAGGTAATCCCCTTTCCCCATCAATGCTACCCCTATAGGTAAAACAATTTTTAATCCCCCTTTATCTTAGGAAAGTTGAGTCCTTTAACAAAGATATCAACATACATGCAGGAAGAATCAAAACAACCTTCCTCGCCCACACTGAGAATTTATTATCACTCTCCCATCTTTTTCTTCTTCCAGTGTTTCTGTGTTTTTGTGTTTGTCCTGATAGTATATAAATCTTATACTTGGGGTTCTTTTGGACGAGGTTCTTCCTTTATTTGCCTATATATAAATACATATATATGTATATATATGTATTTTTTCTCTCTTGACATATACTTTTATCAGTCTTTTTGCTGTCTGTTTTTGTTTGTGTACTTCCTAAATCTTACCTTGGGGCCGATTTGGTTTGAACCTTCTCTTTTATCTACCCTTTTTTTTTCCCTGTCTTTCTCTCTCTATCTTTTTTCTTTTTCTTTTCTTTTTACTCTCATTTGCGTGGGGAATCCTGATTGCTTAGAAGCGATCCAGGGTGCACCTTGACTGTGCCACAGTCGATGCATCCAGCTACATCTGTTCAGTCATCTCTCACCAAAATGACTAGGAGGAGGAATTCCCAGGAGAAGAAAAATACAGAGATGGACCTTCTGCAACATAGCTAACAGCTATCAACATAGACAATATGTCGGAAAGAGAATTCAGGCTAACAATTATCCAGGCAATAGCTAGGTTGGAGAAAGCCATGGATGACCAAACGGAATTGATTAGGGCCAAACTGAAAGCAACCAGGGAAGATGTTCACAATGTTAGGGATGAGCTGAAAGCTACCAGGGAAGAGATTCACAATGCTCTCAATGAGTTCCAATCTAATATAAATTCTCTCAAAGCTAGGGTAACTGAGACAGAAGATAGAATTAGTGATCTGGAGGAAAAACAAATAGAAAGGTTCAGGAGGAAACCTGGAACAAACAGCTTAGAAGGCATGAAAACAGAATCAGGGAAATAAATGATACAATGAAACATTCCAACGTCAGAATTATTGGAATCTCTGAAGAGGAGGAGAAAGAAAGAAGTCTATAATATATAGTGGATCAATTTCTTCATGAAAAATTTCTGAATCTGGCGAATGGAACCAGTGTTCATGTACTAGAGGCTGAAAGGTCTCCACCCAAGATTATAGATTCCAGAAAAACATCAAGGCACCTGATAGTCAAATTGAGGAATCATAATTGTACATATAATCTCTTGAAAGTCGCTGGACAAAGAGGCTCCTTACTTACAGAGGAAAGCCCAACAGAACAACGTCAGACCTGTCCCCAGAGACCTGGCAAGCCAGAAAGGGCTGGCAAGATATATTCAGGGCACTGAATGAGAAGAACATGCAGCCAAGAATACTTTATCCAGCAAGACTTACAGTCAAAATGGATGGAGAGATAAAGAGTTTCCAAGACAGGCAAGGCTTAACAGAGTATGCAACCACCAAGCCGAAAATGTAGGAAATATTAAGGGTACTATAAAAGAGGAAAAAAATCTTAAGAATAGCATTGAACAGAAATATAGTGACAATCTACAGAAAGACTTTAAAGGTAACACAATATCAATAAAAACGTATCTATCAAAAATCATTCTCAATGTGATTGGCTTAATGTGCCCAAAAAATGGCACACAGTTGCAGATTAGATAAAACGACAGGACCCATCCATATGTTGTCTACAAGGGACCCATTTGAACCTAAAGATACATACAGACTGAAAGTGAAGGGATGGAGAAGCATCTTTCATGCCAATGGGCCTCAAAAGAAGGCCGGGGTAGTGAGTCTCATATCAGACAAATTAGATTTTAAACTAAAGACTGTAGTGAGAGATACAGAAGGACACTACATCATTCTTTTTTTTTTTTTTTAAAGATTTTATTTATTTGATAGAAAGAAATCACAAGTAGACGGAGAGGCAGACAGAGAGAGGGGAAGCAGGCTCCCTGTTGAGCAGAGAGCCCGATGCGGGACTCGACCCCAGGACCCTGAGATCATGACCTGAGCCGAAGGCAGCGGCTTAA
>NC_081575.1:59248179-59257630 GCF_022355385.1 Mustela nigripes | reverse complement strand
GCAGGGAGCCTGATGCGGGACTCGACCCCAGGACCCTGAGATCATGACCTGAGCCGAAGGCAGCGGCTTAACCCACTGAGCCACCCAGGTGCCCCGGACACTACATCATTCTTAAAGGGACTATCCACCAAGATGATCTAACAATTGTAAATATCTATGCCCACAATATGGGAGCAGCTAATTTCATAAGAAAACTGTTAATCAAGATAAAGAGTCATATTGATATGAATACACTAATCATTGGAGATCTTAACACGACTCTCTCAGAAATAGACAGATCATTGAAGCAGAAAATCAATAAAGAAACAAGAGCATTGAATGACACATTGGACCAGATGGACCTCATAGATATATACAGAACATTCCACCCTCAAACAACAGACTACTTATTCTTCTCAAGTGAACACGGAACCTTCTCCAGAATAGACCATGTACTGGGTCACAAAACAGGAGCGAACCAATACCAAGAGACTTAGATTCTTCCCTGCATATTCTCAGATCACAATGCTTTGAACCTGGAGCTCAATCACAAGGAAAATTTCCGAAGGAACTCAGTCACCTGGAAGCTAAAGACCACCTTGCTTAAGAATGCTTGGATAAACCAGGAGATCGAAGAACTGAAACAATTCATGGAAACCAATGAGAATGAAGACACTTCAGTCCAAAACCTATGGGAAACAGCAAAGGCGGTCCTAAGAGGGAAATACATAGCCATCCAATCCTCTCTCAAAAAAATTGAAAAATCCAGAATACACCAGCTGTCTCTACGCCTTAAAGAACTGGAGAATCAGCAACAAATCAAACCACCTCCACAGATAAAAATGGAAATCATCAAGATTAGAGCTGAGATCAATGAGGTAGAAACCAGAGATACAGTAGAATGTATCAATGAAACTAGAAGCTGGTTTTTGAAAGAATCAATAAGATCGATAAACCATTGGCTGCACTAATCCAAAAGAAAAGAGAGAAAGACCAAATTCATAAAATATGAATGAAAAGGGAGAGATCACAACGAATACCAAGGAAGTAGAAACGATAGTCAGAAGTTTTTATCAACAGTTATATGGCAATAATCTAAGCAACCAAGATGAAATGGATGCATTCCTGGAAAACTATAAACTCCCAAAGTTGAACCAGGAAGAAATTGACAACCTGAATAGACCGATATCTAGTAACGAGATTGAAGCAGTGATCAAAAACGCCCCCAAAAACAAGAGCCCAGGACCACTTGGATTCCCTGGGGAATTCTACCAAACTTCCAAAGAAGAAATAACACCTATTCTCCTGAAGTTGTTTCAAAAAAATTGAAGCAGAAGGAAAACTTTCTGAATCTTTCTATGAAGCCAGCATTACCCTGATCCCCAAACCAGGCAAAGGCCCTACCTAAAAGGAGAATTTCAGTCCAATATCACTGATGAATATGGATGCTAAGATTCTCAACAAGATCCTAGCAAACAGGATCCAACAGCAGATTAAAAAGATTATCCATCATGACCAGGTGAAATTCATCACTGGACTGTAAGGATGGTTTAACATTTGCAAATCAATCAGTGTGATAGAACAAATCAATAAGAGAAGAGAGAAGAACCACGTGGTCCTCTCAATTGATGCCGAAAAAGCATTTGACAAAATCCAGCATGAATAAAATGCTTCAAAGTATAGGGATAGAGGGAACATTCCTGACCTTCATCAAATCTATCTATGAAAGACCCAAAGCAAATATCATCCTCAATGGGAAAAAGCTTGCAGCCTTCCCGTTGAGATCAGGAACATGACAAGGATGCCATTCTCACCACTCTTGTTCAACATAGTTTTAGAAGTCCTAGCAACAGCAATCAGAAAACAAAGAAAAATACAAGGTATCCAAATGGCAATGAAGAAGTCAAACTCTCTCTCTTTGCAGATGACATCATTCTTTACATGGAAAACCCAATAGACTCCATCCCCAAACTACTAGAACTCATACAGCAATTCAGTAATGTGGCAGGATACAAAGCCAATATCCAGAAATCAGTGGCTTTCTTATACACTAACAATGAAATTACAGAAAGGGAAATAAGATAATTGATTCTATTTACTATAGCACCAAGAACCAACCATAAGATCCCTGGGAATAAACCTCACCAAAGAGGTAAAGGATCTGTAGTTGAGGAACTACATAACACTCATAAAAGAAATTGAAGAAGACATAAAAAGATGGAATAACATTCCATGCTCCTGGATCAGAAGAATAAACATTGTTAAAATGTCTATAGTGCCTAGAGCAATCTATACTTTTAACGCCATTCCGATCAAAATTCCACCAGTATTTCTCGAAGACCTGGAGCAAATAATTCTAAAATTTGTATGGAATCAGAAGAGACCCCGAATCACTAAGGAAATGTTGAAAAACAAAAACAAAACAGGGGGCATCACGTTACCTGATTTCAAACTTTACTACAAAGCTGTGATCACCAAGACAGCATGGTACAGGTGTAACAGACACATAGATCAGTGGAACAGAGTAGAGAGCCCAGATATGGACACTCAGCTCTATGGTCAATTAATCTTTGACAAAACAGGAAAAAATATACAGTTTAAAAAATACTGTCCATTCAATAAATGGTGCTGGGAAAACTGGCTAGCTATATGTAGAAGAATGCAGCTCGACCATTCTCTTACACCGTACACAAAGATAAACTGAAAATGGATAAAAGTCCTCAACGTGAGACAGGAATCCATCAGAATCCTAGAGGAGAACATGGTTAGTAACCTCTTCAATATCAGCCACAGCAACTTCTGTCAAGGTATGTCTCCAAAGGCAAAGGAAACAAAAGCAAAGGTGAACTTTTGGGACTTCATCAAAATCAAAACCTTCTGCACAGCAAAGGAAACACTCAAAACCAACCAACCAACCAAACAAACAAACAAACAAAAAAAAAAAACAACAACAAGGCAGCCCACAGAATGGAAGAAGATATTTGCAAATGACAGTACAGACAAAAGGTTGATATCCAGGATCTATAAAGAACTCCTCAAACTCAACACACACAAAACAGACAATCATATAAAAAAAAAAATGGGCAGATGATATGAACGGACACTTCTCCAGTGAAGACATACAAATGGCTATCAAACACATGAAAAAAATGTTCATCAGCCATTAGGGAGATTCAAATTAAAACCACATTGAGATACCACCTGACACCAGTTAGAATGGCCAAAATTAGCCAGACAGGAAACAATATGTGTTGGAGAGGATGTGGAGAACAGGGAACCCTCTTACACTGTTTGTGGGAAAGCAAGTTGGTGCAGCCACTTTGGAGAACAGTGTGGAGATTCCTCAAGAAATTAAAAATAGAGCTTCCCTCTGACCCTGCCATTGCACTACTGGGTATTGACCCCAAGCATACAGATGTAGTGAAAAGAACGGCCATCTGTACCCCAATATTTATAGCAGCAATGGCCACGGTCACCAAACTGTGGAAAGAACCAAGATGCCCTTCAACGGACAAATGGATAAGGAAATGTAGTCCGTATACATGATGAAGTATTATGCCTCCATCAGAAAGGATGAATACCAACTTTTGTAGACTGGAATAGATTATGCTGATTGAAATAAGTCAAACAGAGAGAGTCAATTATCATATGGTTTCACTTATTTGTGGAGCATAACAAATAGCATGGAGGACAAGGGCAGGTGGAGAGGAGAAGGGAGTTGAGGGAAATTGGAAGGGGAGTTGAACCATGAGAGACTATGGACTCTGAAAAAGAATCTGAGGTGTTTGAAGGGGCGGGGGGTGGGAGGTTGGAGGATCCAGGTGTTGGAGGATCCAGGTATTGGAGAGGGCACAGATTGCATGGAGCACTGGTTGTGGTGCAAAAATAATGAATACTGTTACGCTGATAAAAATTAAAAAAAAAATCTAAAAATTAAGAAATAAAAAATAAAAAAGCAAAAGAAATTAAAAAAAATCACTCCCTTGTAAAAAAAAAAAAAAAGGAGACAAAAATATTGAAAACATAAATGTTCAAAACCTTTGGGATGCAGCAGAAATTGTTCTGAAATGGCATTTTATAGATATACAGGCTTACCTCAAGAATCTTAAAAAACTTCAAAGAAAAAATCAAAACCACCTTACATAATTTAGAATGGCAAAAATTAATAAGGTAAGAAAGAACAAATGTTGGAGAGGATGTGGAGAAAGGGGAATTCTCTTACACTGTTGGTGGGAATGGAAGTTGGTGAAGCCACTTTGGAAAGCAGTTTGGAGATTCCTCAAAAAATTGGAAATAAAGCTACCATTTGACCCAGTAATTACACTATTGGTGTAACTATTGGGTATTTACTCCAAAGATACATATGTTGTGAAAAGAAGGGAAATATATACTCCAATATTCATAGCAACAATGTCCACAATAGCCAAATTGTGGAAATAGTTAATATGCCCTTCAGTAGGCAAATGGATAAAGAGGATGTGGTCCTTATATACAATGGAATATTACTCGGCAATCAAAAAGGATGTATATCCAACTTTCACATCAACATGAATGGGATTGGAGATTATGCTGAATGAAATAAGTCAAGCAGAGAAAGTCAATTATCATATGGTTTCACTTATTTGTGGAACATAAGGAATAACATGGAGAACATTAAAAGGAAGGGAAAAATGAATGGTAGGGGGAATTGAAGGGGGAGACGAACCATGAGGGACTGTGGACCCTGAGATACAGGCTGAGGGTTTCAGAAGGAAGAGGTGAAGGTTTGGGTGAGTCTGGTGGTGGGTGTTAAGGAGGACAAGTACTGCATTGAGCACTGGGTATTATATGTAAACAATGAGTCTTGGAACACAACATCAAAAACTAATGATGTATTGTATCATGACTAACCTAACACAATTACAAAAAGTCAACCTTACACCTAAAGGAGCTTGAAAAAGAATAAAAACACTAAAAACCAGTAGAAGGAATAAAAATAGAGCAGAAAAAAGAAAGAAAGAAAGAAAGAAAGAAAGAAAGAAAGAAAGAAAGACAAACTTAAAAACAGAATGGGTCAATGAAACTAGGAACTTGATTTTTGAAAAGAGCAACAAAAATAATAAGCATTTATGAGAGACTGTGGACTCTGAGAAACAAACTGAGGGTTTTGGAGGGGAGTGGGGGTGGGATGATCCTGGTAATGGGTACTATGGAGGGCATGGTTTGCATGGAACACTGGGTGTGGTGCATAAACAATGAATCTTGGAATACTTGAAAAAAATAAATAAATAAAAATTTATTCTATAAAGTCTGCCTTATGCTTATACCAAAATCAGGTGAAGACACTACCAAATAAGACAACTAGATGCCAATATATCTGATTAACATAAATGCAAAAATACTCCAGAAAATATTCGCAAACTGAACCCAACAATAGATAAAAATCTCATACACTACATTCAAGTGGCATTTATTGATGGGATTCATGGGTGGTTCAGTATTTTCAAAGGAGTCCATGCAATGCATCACACCCATAAGAGAAAAGATAAAATCTATATGATCATTTCAATAGATGCATAAAAAATTTGATAAAGCATAACATCCATTCATGATAAGACCCCTCAAAAAAGCAGGATCATAGGGATCACACTTCAACATAACAAAGGACATATATATATATATATATATATATATATATTAATATTACTCACCCATGAAAAGGAATGGGATCTAGCTATTTGCAACAATATGCATGAACCTAGAAAGTATAATGCTAAGTGAAATGGGTCATTCAGAGAAAGACAAATACCACATGATTTCACTTATATCTGGAAGTTAAAAAGCAAAATTTAATGAACAATAGGGCAAAAAAGAAAAAGACCAATTAAGAGTTGGACTCTTAACTATAGAGAACAAATAGCTCTTTTTAAAGATTTTATTTATTTATTTGAGAGAGAGAATAAGATAGAGAGGGGGGAGGGAGCGTGCATGAGAGTGGGGATGGTCATTGGGAAAAGCAGACTCCCTGCTGAGCAGGGAGCCTAATGCCAGACTCCTTCCTGGGACTTCAGGATGATGACCTGAGCTGAAGGTGCTAACCTAACCAACTGAGCCACCCAGGCATCATCTAACATGCATTTAAAGGAGAGTCAATACCTATTCTACTATATATATCACAACTTCTTTATACATTCATCTATTAGTGGAAACTTGGGCTACCTCCATAATTTGACTGTTATAAATAATACAAATAGATATGATTTTTAGGGGAAGGAGTCAAGATGGCGGAGAAGTAGCAGGCTGAGACTACATCAGCTAGCCGGAGAACAGCTAGATAGCTTATCTAAAGATTGCAAACACCTACAAATCCATCGGCAGATCGAAGAGAAGAAAAACAACAATTCTGGAAACAGAAAAACAACCACTTTCTGAAAGGTAGGACTGGCGGAGAAGTGAATCCAAAGTGAAAGGAAGATAGACCCCAGGGGGAGGGGATGGCTCCCGGCAAGCAGCGGAGCAACGGAGCAAAAATCAGGACTTTTAAAAGTCTGTTCCACTGAGGGACATCGCTACAGAGGCTAAACCAGGGTGAAGCCCACACGGGGTCAGCGTGGCCTCAGGTCCCACAGGGTTACAGAAGGATCGGGGGTGTCTGAGTGTCACAGAGCTTGCGGGTATTGAAACGGGAAAACCGGCTACAGAGACAGAGCCGACAGTAAGCTCGCAGCTCGGGGTGACCTTGAACCAGCCACAGGCTTGTTGAGCTCGGAGCGCGGCAGGAGGTCAGGCAGACGGGAGTAACTGGGTGCTGTTCTCTGAGGGTGCACTGAGGAGTGGGGCACAGGGCTCTCGGCTCCTCCAGGCTGGAGACCAGGAGGCCGCCATTTGTATTCCTGTACTCCGTCCTCCGGAACTCTACGGAAAGCGCTCAGGAAACAAACCTCCTGAAAGCAAACCCGGGCGGATTACTCAGTCTGGCCCGTGGTAAGGGCGGTGCAATTCCGGGTGGGGCAAAGACACTTGAGAATCATACATCAGGCCCCTCCCCCAGAAGATCAACAAGAAATCTAGCAGAGACCAAGTTCACCTACCAAGAAGTGCGGTTTCAGTACCAAGGAGAGCAGCAGAATTCCAGAGGAGGAGAAAGCAAAGCACTGAACTCATGTCTTTCTCCCTGTGATTTTTTTCTTTGAGTCTTGCAGTTAATTTAATTTTATTCTTTTTTTTTCCTTTTTTTTCCTCTTTTTTTCCTTTCTTCCTTTTTGAACCTCTTTTTATCCCCTTTCTCCCCACTCACGATTTGAGATCTCTTCTGATTTGGTTAAAGCATATTTTCCTGGGGTTGTTGCCACCCTTTTAGTATTTTACTTGCTCCTTCATATGCCTTTATCTGGGAAAAATGACAAGATGGAAAAATTCACCACAAAAAAAAGAACAAGAGGCAGTACCGAAGGCTAGGGACCTAATCAATACAGACATTGGTAATATGTCAGATCTAGAGTTCAGAATGACATTTCTCAAGGTTCTAGCCAGCCTTGAAAAAGGCATGGAAGATATTAGAGAAAATCTCTCGGGAGATATAAAAGCCCTTTCTGGAGAAATAAAAGAACTAAAATCTAACCAAGTTGAAATCAAAAAAGCTATTAATGAGGTGCAATCAAAAATGGAGGCTCTCACTGCTAGGATAAATGAGGCAGAAGAAAGAAGTAGTGATATAGAAGACCAAATGACAGAGAATAAAGAAGCTGATCAAAAGAGGTACAAACAGCTACTGGACCACGAGGGGAGAATTCGAGAGATAATTGACACCAAAAGACGAAACAACATTAGAATAATTGGGATTCCAGAAGAAGAAGAAAGAGAGAGGGGAGCAGAAGGTATACTGGAGAGAATTATTGGGGAGAATTTCCCCAATATGGCAAAGGGAACGAGCATCTAAATTCGGGAGGTTCAGAGAACGCCCCTCAAAATCAATAAGAATAGGCGCACACCCCGTCACCTAATAGTAAAACTCACAAGTCATAGTGACAAAGAGAAAATCCTGAAAGCAGCCCGGAAAAAAATAGAAGGAGAGATTAAAAGCTTCCAGGACAAATAAAAACTGAAAGAATTTGCAAACACCAAACCAGCTCTAAAGGAAATCCTGAAAGGGTCCTCTAAGCAAAGAGAGAGCCTACAAGTGATAGATCAGAAAGGAACAGAGACCATATACAGTAACAGTCACCTTACAGGCAATACAATGGCACTAAATTCATATCTCTCAATTGTTACCCTGAATGTTAATGGGCTAAATGTCCCTGTCAAAAGACACAGGCTATCAGAATGAATAAAAAAACAAAACCCATCTATATGTTGCCTCCAAGAAACTCATTTTAAGACCGAAGAAACCTCCAGATTTAAAGTGAGGGGGTGGAAAATAATTTACCATGCTAATGGACATCAGAAGAAAGCAGGAGTGGCAATTCTTATATCAGATCAATTAGATTTTAAGACAAAGACTATAATAAGAGTTGAGGAAGGACACTATATCATACTCAAAGTGTCTGTACAACAAGAAGATTTAACAACTTTAAATATCTATGCCCTCAACGTGGGAGCAGCCAACTATATAAACCAATTAATAACAAAATCAATGAAACACATCAACAATAATACAATAATAGTAGGGGACTTTAACACTCCCCTCACTGAAATGGACAGATCATCCAAGCAAAAGATCAGCAAGGAAATAAAGGCCTTAAACAACACACTGGACCAGATGGACATCACAGATATATTCAGATCATTTCATCCCAAAGCAACAGAATACACATTCTTCTCTAGTGCACATGGAACATTCTCCAGAATAGATCACATCCTCGGTCCTAAAGCAGGACTCAACTGGTATCAAAAGATTGGGATCATTCCCTGCATATTTTCAGACCACAATGCTCTAAAGCTAGAACTCAACCAGAAAAGGAAGTTTGGAAAGAACCCAAATATATGGAGACTAAACAGCATCCTTCTAAAGAATTAATGGGTCAACCGGGAAAATAAAGAAGAATTGAAAAAAATCATGGAAACAAATGATAATGAAAATGCAACGGTTCAAAATCTGTGGGACACAACAAAGGCAGTCCTGAGAGGAAAATATATAGCGGTACAAGCCTTCCTCAAGAAACAAGAAAGGTCTCAGGTACACAACCTAACCCTACACCTAAAGGAGCTGGAGAAAGAACAAGAAAGAAACCCTAAGCCCAGCAGGAGATGAGAAATCATAAAGATCAGAGCAGAAATCAATGAAATAGAAACCAAAAAGCAATAGAACAAGTTAACGAAACTAGGAGCAGGTTCTTTGAAAGAATTAATAAAATTTACAAACCCCTGGCCCAACTTATCAAAAAGAAAAGAGAAAGCACCCAAATAAACAAAATCATGAATGAAAGAGGAGAGATCACAACTAACACCAAAGAAATACAAACTATTATAAGAACATACTATGAGCAACTCTACG
>NC_081575.1:59242946-59245179 GCF_022355385.1 Mustela nigripes | reverse complement strand
CTTGTACAGGAATTCAGTAAAGTGTCAGGATATAAAATCAATGCACAGAAATCAGTTGCATTTCTCTACACCAACAACAATACAGAAGAAAAAGAAATTAAGGAGTCCATCCCATTTACAATTGCACCAAAAACCACAAGATACCTAGGAATAAACCTAACCAAAGAGGTAAGAATCTATACTCAGAAAACTATAAAGTACTCATGAAAGAAATTGAGGAAGACACAAAGAAATGGAAAAATGTTCCATGCTCCTGGATTGGAAGAATAAATATTGTGAAAATGTCTATGCTACCTAAAGCAATCTACACATTTAATGCAATTCCTATCAAAGTACCATCCATCTTTTTCAAAGAAATGGAACAAATAATTCTAAAATTTACATGGAACCAGAAAAGACCTCGAATAGCCAAAGGGATATTGAAAAAGAAAGCCAACGTTGGTGGCATCACAATTCCGGACTTCAAGCTCTATTACAAAGCTGTCATCATCAAGACAGCATGGTACTGGCACAAAAACAGACACATAGATCAATGGAACAGAATAGAGAGCCCAGAAATAGACCCTCAACTCTACAGTCAACTAATCTTTGACAAAGCAGGAAGGACTGTCCAATGGATAAAAGACAGCCTCTTCAACAAATGGTGCTGGGAATATTGGACAGCCACATGCAGAAAAATGAAATTGGACCATTTCCTTACACCACACACAAAAATAGATTCAAAATGGATGAAGGACCTCAATGTGCGAAAGGAATCCATCCAAATCCTTGAGGAGACCACAGGCAGCAACCTCTTCGACCTCTGCCGCAGCAACATCTTCCTAGGAATAATGCCAAAGGCAAGGGAAGCAAGGGCAAAAATGAACTATTGGGATTTCATCAAGATCAAAAGCTTTTGCACAGCAAAGGAAACAGTTAACAAAATCATAAGACAACTGACAGAATGGGAGAAGATATTTGCAAACGACATATCAGATAAAGGACTAGTGTCCAGAATCTATAAAGAACTTAGCAAACTCAACACCCAAAGAACAAATAATCCAATCAAGAAATGGGCAGAGGACATGAACAGACATTTCTGCAAAGAAGACATCCAGATGGCCAACAGACACATGAAAAAGTGCTCCCTATCTCTCGGCATCAGGGAAATACAAATCAAAACCACAATGACATATCATCTCACACCAGTCAGAATGGCTAAAATCAACAAGTTAGGAAATGACAGATGCTGGCGAGGATGCGGAGAAAGGGGAACCCTCCTACACTGTTGGTAGGAATGTAACCTGGTGCAGCCACTCTGGAAAACAGCATGGAGATTCCTCAAAATGCTGAAAATGGAACTGCCCTATGACCCAGCAATTTTACTACTGGGTATTTACCCTAAAGATACAAACGTAGTGATCCAAAGGGGCACATGCACCCGAATGTTTATAGCAGCAATGTCCATAATAGCCAAACTATGGAAAGGACCTAGATGTCCATCTACCGATGAATGGATCAAGAAGATGTGGTATATATACACAATGGAATACTATACAGCCATCAAAATAAATGAAATCTTGCCATTTGCGACAACATGGATGGAACTACAGTGTATCATGCTTAGCGAAAGAAGTCAAGCGGAGAAAGACAACTATCATATGATCTCCCTGATATGAGGAAGTGGTGATGCAACATGGGGGCTTAAGTGGGTAGGAGAAGAATCAATGAAACAAGAGGGGATTGGGAGGGAGACAAATCATAAGTGACTCTTAATCTCACAAAACAAACTGAGGGTTGCTGCAGGGAGAGGTTTGGGAGAAGGGGGTGGGATTATGGACATTGGGAGGTATGTGCTTTGGTGAGTGCTGTGAAGTGTGTAAACCTGGTGATTCACAGACCTGTACCCCTGGGGATAAAAATATATGTTTATAAAAAATAAAAAAAATTTTAAAAATTAGATATGATTTTTTTAAAATATCTGTGTGGTTTTTTTATTATTTTTTTATTTTTTATAAACATATATTTTTATCCCTAGATATGATTTTTAATAAATTTATTTCCCATGATATTTATGAATTTATTTATGCTTCTAGGAAATTTGTTGTGGTTTCTCTGAGATTTACTACATAGATCATAATGTCATCTGCAACTAAGAAAGTTACATTTATTTATTTATTTTTAATCTGTATACCTTTTATTACTTGTACTACTTACTGTTTTGGCTAGAAATTCCAGTACTGTGTTAGAGAGT
>NC_081575.1:59171914-59239946 GCF_022355385.1 Mustela nigripes | reverse complement strand
GCATAAATAAATTCATAAATATCATGGGAAATAAATTTATTAAAAATTGTATCTATTTGTATTATTCCACTTGGATAAAATATGCAAAGTAGCCAAAATAATACATACAATGTAATAAACTTTGAAAGAAAAAAGAAATGGCCATTAAAAAATTAAAATAGTGGCGCCTGGGTGGCACAGTGTGTTAAGCTGCTGCCTTCGGCTCAGGTCATAGGTCATGATCTCAGGGTCCTGGGATTGAGTCACGCATCAGGCTCTCTGCTCGGCAGGGAGCCTGCTTCCCTCTCTCTCTCTGCCTGCCTCTCCATCTACTTGTGATTTCTCTCTGTCAAATAAATGAATAAAATCTTTAAAAAAAATAAAAATAAATTAAAATAAATTTCTTTTTTTTCAGTCTTTAAAAACTATTTTTGTTTGTAGTTTCAGTTTATTATATAAATATTTTACCACATATATTATGGTATTTGCATATATATTTTATGGTATTTACATATGCATTTTATCATATAAAAACATTTTACCATGTATTATGGTAATATTGACATAATTATTTTCAGTATTACATCATAGTGATTCAGTATTTGTACATATTGCAAATTGATCATCACACTAAGTCTACATAACATCTATGAACATACATAGTTAAATAATTTGCTTTTTGTGGTAAAAACGTTTTTTTCTTTTTAATCTTTTTGAATTAGTGTTTTGTGTGTGTGTGTGTGTGTGTGTGTGTGTGTGTGTGTGTGTGTGTGTTGAAGGAGTATCCTATAATGCAAACACTGGATCATATGCTATTTCTATTTTTAATTACTATTTAAAATTTTTTGAGTACAGTTGACACATCTCATTGCATTAGTTTCAGGTGTACAACATAGTGATTCAACACCTATACATTATGCCATGCCCACTTGTGTAGCTACCATCTGTAACCATACAACACTATTACAATATTATTAACCATATTCCCTATTCTACACCTTTTATTTCCATGCCTTATTTATTCCATAACTGAAGGCCTATGTCACCCACTCCCCCTCACCATTTTGCCCATCCCTCCATCTCTTTTCACTCTGGCAACCATCACTGTGTTCTCTGTATGTATATGCTTGATTCTAGTTTTTATTTGTTTTTTAGATTCTATGTATGACTGAAATCATATAGTATTTGTGTTTCTCAGTCTAACATATTTCACTAAGCATGTAATGAGGACTTTTAAAGTGTACTCATTTAGCAACCTTAAAATATGCAATACAGTATTAACTATAGTTATAAGGCAGTACATTGAATTCCCAAGACTTATTTATTGTATAAGCTTGTACCTTTTGACTCTAGCCATTTTGCCTGCTTTCTACCCTCTCCCCCTGGAAACTACCAGTATGTTCTCTGTATCTATGAGGTTTTATTTCTATTCCACATACAAGTGAGATTACATAGTATTTACCTTCTTCTGTTTGACATATTTCACTTAGCATAATTCTCTCAAAGTCCATCTATGTTACCACAGATGGCAGGATTTCCTCACTTTGTGATGGCTAAATATACTTATTTTTATAAGAACATAAGTATATAAGGAATGTTGAAATATTTATGTATATTTAAGTAATTTATATATTATTATGTGTGTATATATCACATTTTCTTAAACATTCATCTATTAATAGAAACTAAGGTTGTTTCCATATCTTGGCTTTTGTAAATAATAATGCAATAAACATGGAGGCACATGTATCTTTTCAAGTGAATGTTTTTATTTTCTTTTGATAGGAGCCCATAAGTGAGGGGCACCTGGGTAGCTCAGTGGATTAAAACATCCACCTTCAGCTCAGGTCATGATCTTGGGGTCCTGGGACCAAGCCCCATGTTGGGCTCTCTGCTCTGTGGGAAGCCTGTTTCCTACTCTCTCTCTCTCTCTCCTGCCTGCTGTTCTGCCTGCTTATCATCTCTGTCTGTCAAATAAATAAATAAAATATTAAAAAAAAAACCCAGAAGTGAAGTTACTGGATGATATCATAGTTCTATTTTATATATTTTTGAAATTTCCATATTACTTCCCACAGTGGCTGCACAATTTACATTCCCACCACCAGTGCACAAGCCTTCCTTTTTCTTCACATTCTCAGAATTCATCCCTTGTCATTTTGATAATTCTATTTTAACAATTGTGAGGTCATATCTCACTGTGATTTTTGATTTGCATTTCTCTTAAAATTAGTGATGCTGAAAATATTTTCATGAAACTGTTGGCCTTTCAATGTCTTCCTGTGGGGAAAAAAAAGTCTATTTCCTTTATCTGCCCATTGTTAAGGAGATTTTATAATTTGTTATGCAGTTGTATGAGTACTTTGTACATTGTTATTAACACCTTATTATATATATGATTTGCAAATATTTTTCTCTTGTGGAGTAGGCTATCCATTTTGTTGATAGTTTCATTTGCCATGCAGAAGCTTTTTAGAAATTTTGTTTTAATTTGAGTAAATAAATATACAGTGTTATATTGGTTTCAGGTGTAAAATATAGTGACTCAACAATCCCATACATCACCCACTGCTGATCACATGTACACAAGTGTAAATTATTGTAGAAATACCACAAAAGTTGTTAGAATAGCAGGAACAAAAAGTTGCAATAATACTAAATTATCTGATAATATACAGAGACTTGATCTCTCATATATTACTTGTGGGATATAAAGTGATATGATTATTCTGGAAAATATTCACCAGTTTCTTTTAAAAAATGATTCATTTAGTATTTGATCCAAATAATAATACTCATGAGCATTTATACTAGTGATACCAAAATTTATGTCCACCCACAAATTTTTTTTTAATATTTTATTTATTTTACAGAGGGAGATAGATGACAAGAGGGAGCACAAGCAGGCAGAGGGAGAGGGAGAAGCAGGTTCCCCACTGAGCAGGGAGCCTGATGCAGGGCTTGATCCAAGGATCACGACCTGAGCTGAAGACAGATGTTTAATGACTGAGGCACCCAGGTGCCCTCTCAACATATCTTAATGTTAGTATTTATATCACCTTTATTTGTAAGAGCCCCAAACTTGAAAAAGTCAAAATTCCCTACAAAATGCGGGTAGTTAAAGAAAAACCTGCCATGCATCCGTGCCATGGAATGCTACTCACTAAATAATAATAATAATAATAATAATAATAATAAATATATTGCTGATACATGTAATAATTTGAGTAGATCTCCAGGGAAATGTAATAGAGTGAAAAATCACCTTCAAATGTCTATATGTCCTATAATCTCAGTTATTTAACAGTTTCAAAATGAGAAAGACAGTAATATGGAAAAAGCAGTAATGGTTTCAAGGTGGCAGTATAGTGTGATGTGTGAACAAGTTTGGAATAATTTGAATAGGGTAAAAAGAGGGAGACTGTGCAGTGACAAAATAGTTCTGAAACTTGATTGTGGTAGTGTTTAAATCAATACATGTTATAAAACCTCACAGAGTGACACACACACATATACCCAAAGTAAATTATCTGCTTTTGATATTGTACCATAGTTATGCAAGTTGTAACCATTGTGAAAAACCAGGTAAAGAATATGCAGGGCCTTTATGTACTATTTTTGCAACTTCCTATGAACTAAAATTATCTTTAAAAGGATTTTTCAAAGTGAGCAAAATATCTGGGCTCTCTATTATATTCCACTGGTCTATGTGTCTGTTTTTGTTCCAGTACCATGCTATCTTGATGCTCACAGCTTTGTAGTAAAGCTTGAAATCAGGCAACGTTATGCCTCCAGTTTTTTTTTTTTTTTTCTTTTTCAACATTTCCTTAGAAATTCAGGGTCTCTTCTGGTTCCATACAAATTTTAGGATGGTTTGTTCCAGCACTTTGAAAAATGCTGGTGGAATTTTGAACAGCATAGCATTGAAAATATAGGTGGCTCTAGGCAGTATAGACATTTTAACACTGTTTATTCTTCAAGACCATGAGCATGGAATGTCTTCCATCCTTTTGTGACTTCTTCAATTTCTTTCATGAGTGTTCTATAGTTCCTCAAGTACAGATCCTTTACCTCTTTGGTTAGGTTTATTCCCAGGTATCTTATGGTTCTTGGTGTTATAGTAAATGGAATTGATTACCTAATTTCCCTTTTTGTATTTTCATTGTTAGTGTATAAAAAAGCAACTTATTTCTGTACATTGATTTTGTATCCTGCCACATTACTGAATTGCTGTATGAGTTCTAGTAGTATGGGGGTGGAGTCTTTTGAGTTTTCCATATAAAGTATCATGTCATCTGAAAAGAGAGGGAGTTTTATTTTTTCTATGCCAATTTGAATACCTTATGTTTCTTTTTGTTGTCTAATTGCTGTTGTTAGAACTTATAGTACTATGTTGAACAAGAGAGGCGAGAGTGGACATCCTTGTGGTGTTCCTGATCTTCACAGGAAGTCTATCAGCTTCTCCCCATTGAGAATGATATTTGCTGTGGGTTTTTCATAGATAGATTTGATGGAATTGAGGAATGTTCCCTCTATCCCTAAACTTTGAAGCATTTTAATCAGGAATGGGTGCAGTTATGTTGTCAAATGCTTTTTCTGCATCCATTCAGAGGACCATGTTGTTCTTCTTGCTTCCCTTATTGATTTGTTATATCACATTGATTGATTTGTGAGTGTTGAACCACTCTTGCATCCCATGGATAAATCCCACCTGGTCATGATGGATAGTCTTTTTATGTACTGTTGGATCCTGTTACCTAGGATCTTTTTGAGAATCTTGGCATCCATATTCATCAGGGATATTGGTCTGAAATTCTCCTTTTTGGTGGGGTTTTGCCCAGTTCAGGGAACAGGGTAATGCTGGCTTCATTTAAAAAGTCTGGAAATTTCCCTTCTGTTTCTATTTTTTGAAACAACTTCAGGAGAATAGGTGTTATTTCTTCTTCAAATGTTTGGTAGAATTACCCAGGGAATCCATCAGGTCCTGGGCTTTTGTTTTCTGGGAGCTTTTTGATCACTGCTTCAAATTTGTTACTAGATCTCAGTCTATTCAGGTTGTCTGTTTCTTCCTGATTCAGTTTTTGAAGATTCTAGATTTCCAGGAATGCATCCATTTCATCTAAGTTGCTTGGCTTACTGACTTATAATTCTTGATAATAATTTCTGATGATTGTTTCTATTCCCTTGGTGTTAGTCATGATCTCTCCTTTTTCATTCATAATTTTATTAATTTGGACCTTCTCTCTTTTCTTTTGGATTAGTTTGGCCAATGGTTTATCGATCTTACTGATTCTTTAAAAAAACTATCTTCTAGTTTTATTGATGTGTTCTACTGTATCTCTAGTTTCTGTTTCATTGATCTCTGCTCTAATCTTATTTCCCTCTTTGTGTGTGGGAGTGGCTTAATTTGTTGTTGATTCTCCAGTTCTTTAAGGTGTAAAGAGAACTGGTGTATTAGGGATTTTTCAATTTTTTTGAGTGAGACTTGGATGGCTATGTATTTCCCCTTTAGGACTGCCTTTGCCGTATCCCATAGGTTTTGGGACTGATATGTCTTCATTCTCATTGGTTTCCATGAATTGTTTAAGTTCTTTGATTTCCTGGTTGCTCCAAACATCCTTATGCAAAGTGGTCTTTAGCTTCCAAGTGTTTGTATTCCTTCCAAACTTTTTCTTGTGGTTGAGTTCCAGTTTCAATGCATTGTTGTCTGAGAATATGCAAGGAATAATCTCAACCTTTTGGTATTGGTTGAGCCCCGATTTGTGACCCAGTATGTGGTCTATTCTGGAGTTCCATGTGCACTCAAGAAGAATGAGTATTCTGTTGTTTTAGGGTGGAATGTTCTGTATATATCTATGAGGTTCATCTGGTCCAATGTGTCATTCAATGCTCTTGTTTCTTTATTGATTTTCTGCTCGGATGATCTATTACTGAGAGTAACATATTAGGGCTCCCTACTTTTAAAGTATTCATATGAAACTGGCTCATTATTTTGATTAACGGTTGCCTCATGTAGTTGGCTACTCCCATATGGGGGGCATAAATATTTACAATTGCTAGATCTTCTTGTTGGATAGACCCTTTAAGAATGAGGTAGTGTCCTTCTTTAACTCTGACTGCATTCTTTAGTTTAAAATCTAATTTATCTGAAAAGAGAATCTCTATCTCAGCTTTCTTTTGAGGCCCATTCACATGAAAGATGTTTCTCCATCCCTTTACTTTGAATCTGGATGTATCCTTAGGTTCCAAATATATCTCTTGTAGATAGCACATGGATGGATCCTGTCGATTTATCCAATCTGCAACCCTGTGCTGTTTTATGGGAGTGTTTTGGCCATTCACATTTAAAGTAATTATTGAAAGATACTTTTCATTGGCATCATGTTGTCTGTGAAGTACTTGTTTTTATACATTATCTCTGTAAATTCCTGTTCTATGACACTCTTGTTTTGTTTGTTTGTTTTTCTTCTTCCTCTTTTATAGAACCCCCTTTAATATTTCTGTAGTGCCAGCTTGGTGGTCACATATTCTTTTAAACCTTGCCAGTCTTGGAAGCTCATTATCCTTCCATACATTTTCAATGTCAACTTTGCTGGATAAATTATTCTTGGCTGCATGTTCTTCTCATTTACTGCCTAGAAAACATCTTGCCAGCCCTTTCTGCCTTGCCAGGCTTCTGTGGACAGATCTGGTATTATTCTGATGGATCTTCCTCTGTACCTAAGGAATCTCTTCCTCCTAGCTGCTTTCAAGAGCTCCTGTCTAAAATTATGATTCATCAGTTTAACAATCAGGTGTCTTGAGGTCTTTCTAGATTCTATGATCTTGGAGGGTAACCTTTCTGCCTCTAGGACACGAATGCTGATTCCATTCACCAGATAGGGAAAATTTTCATGGAGAACTTGTTCAACTATATCTTCTAGTCTTCTTTCTTTCTCCTTCCTCTCAGGGATTCTAATAATTCTGACATTGGAATGCTTCATGGTGTCATTTATTTCCCTAATTCTGTTTTCATGGCTTTTATGCTGATTGTTTCAGGCTTCCTCCTGATCCTTTTTCTCTATTAGTTTGTCCTCTGGATCACTAATTCTATCTTCTGCCTCGGTTACACTGGCTGTTAGAGAATTTAGATTAAATTGGATCTCATTGATGGCATTTTTAACTCTTCTCGGGCAACTTTCACTTCTACCCTAATCAATTCCACATTATTAATGGTTTTCTCCCACCAAGCCATTGCCTGGATAATTATAACCCTGAAATCCCTTTCCAACATACTGTTTATGCCATATCCAATAGCTCTGATGGAGAGGGCACAGTCTCTGAATTTTTCTTCTGTTGGGCATTCCTCTTCCTAGTCATTTTGGTAAGAGGTGGTTGAGGGTATATGTAGCTGAATATATCAACTTTGATCCAGGCAATGTTCACACTGGAATGCTTTTAAGTGATTGGAAGTCACCACCAAAAAAAAAAGAAAGTTGACCGAGAAGAGTTAAAAAAAAAAGAAAAAAACAAAAAAAAAAAAAAAAAAAAAAAAAAAAAAAAAAAAAGGAAAAAAAAGAGACAGAGAAAGAGAGAGACAGGAAAAAAAAAGAGAGAATACCTAGATAGAATGGGTCTAAAAGGTAAGACTTATAAGGTATACAAACAAAAAGACCAACAAAAGTAAATTAACAACAACAAAAAAGAACCCAAGAAAAAATGATACCCACGTATAAGATTTATATAATACCAGAAGAAAAACAAATACACAGAAACACTGACAGAAGAAAAAGATGGAAGGGTGGTTATAAATTCTTAGCATGGACAAGGAAGATTATTTTGATTCTTCCTGGGTGTATCTTGATATCTTTGTTAAAGGACTCAACTTTCCAAAGATAAAGGGGGATTAAAACTCCTTTATATATAGGGTAGTATTGATTAGGAAAGAGGATTACCTTGAAGCTTATATCTATATGTATATTTTAAAATATAGAAAAGCAAAAGAAAAGCACAAGTATATATATATATATATATATATATGAAAAAAGTTCAAAATAAAAGGTTATTATGGAATTTGTTGTATTGAAGCTCTTGTTGTAATGGTAAATAGGTTAAAAATGTTAAAAAGAATGAGAATCATGTGAATGGATTAAAAATAAAAGTTGTATCTATGGAATATACAGGTTTTAGGGAAATACCTGGAGCTTAATACATTCTTTTCATCTGATATTGGGGTTTTACAGTTTTATGAGGACCCTGTGGTAGTTGTTGTCTTATTATTTTGGCTGGCTTTCTGGGGGAGGAACCTGCCACATTATTTTTCAGTCAGTCTTGCTTGGGTTGAGTCTTCCTGCTCCCTATCAAGGGGCTTGGGTCTGAGGAAACCAGTTTCTCAGACTTTTGTTTTGGGGGGCTTTTGTTCTTTGGTGCTTTTTTGCAGCTTTTCTGAGGTTTAGTGGAAAGCAAACTACACCCAGACCTCCACATCAGAGAGAAGCCTCGGTCTGCTCCCCTCTGGGTGGTTCAGAATACACAGACTCCCCCTCTGCAAACTTTGCTGTGCTGCTGAGCCATGCAACCTTCCACAGGCAGTTCACATCCCCTGGCACCATTTCTGGGGTTGCCCAAAAAGCTCCCACTTGTCTCTGTACCTCCGTGCTACTAAAATTGTGAGCAATATTGATCCAGGGGGCCTGCTTCCAATGGCTTATTTTGCCAGGACTGCTGTCTGGGGTCCAGAGCACTGGAGAGATACCCACCAAAGATAGCACACTGAGATTTTCAAGCCCTGGCTGGGAGTGTTCAGACTCTTAGCTGGTCCTAGAGACCACTGGCTAGCACCTGCATGGAGCTCTCTCAGGGTATGGTGGGGTGCTCATTTCAGGCCCCAGTTGCACAGTGTACCTGCAGAGTGCAAAAGGCTGTGGTTCTAGAGAGTGCTGGCTGGCATCCAAACTAGACTCTCCTCATCCTCACTGGTGGGAAATGAGCCTAGAAGCGTGTTGCAAGCAGCTAAAAGTTGAGGGCCCAGGCACCACGTCCTGGAGGCTTTGCTGCACTCTCTCTGGCATGGTGGTCACCAGCAGTGACTGTCCTGGGTCCATGGGCTTAGGCTTGTGCCGATAACAGCCTGATTCCACCAGTTGCTCCTTGAGATATTTTTCTGTTTGTTGAGTGCTTTTAACCAGGCTCTGAGTTAGTGCTGGTACCCAATCACAGGACACTCTCATATTGAGGTACTACTTTCCAGTGGGTCACTTCTGGCAGCTCCCTCCCCTTTTAGTTTATCTTCCGATATCAGTCCGATCATTCCCACTCTGCTTTACCTGTAAACTGGCATCTTCTTCCCCCATAGATATTCACAAGTGTAAAATCCTACATCTCAGACTGATTTCATGGGTGTTCAGAGTGTTCTGGTAGATAATTAGCTCACTTTATGGGACAGGTTGAAACAGGATCTCCTACTTCTCCACCATCTTGCCCCTCTCCTCACCATTTATCGCTTCTAATAGTTTTTTGGTGTAGTCATTCAGGTTTTCATGTATTGTATCATGTCATCTGCAAATAATGAAGATTTGTTTTCTTCCTTGTTGATTAGGATGCCTTTTCTTTTTGTTGTCTGATTGCTAAGGCTAGGACTTCCAGTACTACGTTGAATAAAAGTTCTGAGAGTGTACATCCCTGTTTTGATCCTCACCATAGAGGGAAAGATTCAGGTTTTTTTCCCCATTGAGAATGATATTAAGTAGGTTTTTTGTACATGGCCTTTATTATGATGAGATATCTCCCTATAAATCTACTTTATTGAAGTTTTTTATTATGAATGATGTTGTACTTTGTTGAGGCTTTTTCTGCATTTATTGAAGTCATCATATGGTTGTTATCTTTTCTCTTATTGGTGTGATGTGTCATATTGATTGACTTGCAAATACAGAAATACCCTTAAAACTGTGGAATAAATCCCATTTGGTTCTGCTGAATGATTTTTTAATGTATTCTTGAATTAGTTTTGCAGGTATTTTATGGAGGATTTTCAGATCTTTGTTTATCAAGGATATTGGCCTATAGTTCTCTTTTTTAGTGGTCTTTATATGGTCTTGGCATCCGGATAATGCTGCACTCATAGAATTTGAAAGTTTATCTTCCTTTTCTAATTTTTGGAATATTTTGAGAATAATAGGTATTACTTCTTCTTTAAGCATTTCATGGGATTAATCTGTGACGCCATTTTGTCCTGGAATGCCGATTATTGGGAGGTTTTTTAAAATTACTTATTCATTTTTTTGTGGTTCTGTTAAAATTTTATTTCTTCCTGCTGTAGTTTTGGTAGTTTATATGTTCCCTGAAATTTAATCCCTTTCTACTAGGCTGTCCAATTTTTTGGCATATATTCATAATATTCCCTTTTAATTGTTTGTATTTCATTAGGATTGGTTGTTACTTCTCTTTTTCTGATTTTATTTACTAGAGGCATTTCTCTTATTTTCTATTTTATTGTTTTTTCTATTTTATTAGATGTTTTTCTATTTTATTGATTTTTTCAAAGAAGCATCAGGAGATGCTTCATTGATCTATTATTATTTTTTAGTTGCTATACCATTTTTTCCTGCTATACTCCATGTTATTTCCTTCCTTCTACTGGTTTCAGCTTTGTTGTTGTTGTTGCTGTTTTCTAGCTCCATCAGGTGTAAAGGTAAGTTGTTTATTTGAGATATTTCTTGATCCTTGAGGTACACCTGTATTTGTATACATCTCTATTAAAGCTCCTTTTGCCGCACCAGTCATTTTGGACCATTGTGTTTTCATTTTCATTCATTCCCATGTATTTTTTATTTCTTTTTTTTATTTCCCTCTTGATACACTCATTGTTTAGTAGTGTGTTATTTAACCTCCATGTATTTGTATTCTTTCCTGATTTCTTATTGTGTTTGACTTCTACATTCAATATGTTGTGGTCAGAAAAGATGGATGGTATGAATTCAATCTTGAATTTGTTGAATCTTGTTTTATTGGCTAATATGTGATCAATTCTGTAAAATGTTCCATGCACACTTTAAAAGGATGCATATTATGCTGTTTAAGGATTGTATGTTCTGGATATATCTGTTAAATCCTTCTGGTCCAGTGTGTCATTCAAAGCAATTATTTCCTTATTGGTGTTCTGTTTAGATGATCTGTTCATTGATGTTAGTGGGGTGCTTTAGTTCCCTACTATTATTTTATTGTTATCAATCAGTTCTTTTATGTTTATTAGTAATGGTTAATGCATTTGAGTGATCTTCTGTTAGATACATTAATATTTATAATTGTCATATCTTCTTGTTAGATAGTTCTCTTTATTATTATAAAGTGTTATTGTTTGTCTCTTGCAAAGTTTTTGTTTTAAAGTCTATTTGGTCTGATAAAAGTATTGTTCCTCCAGCATTTTTTTTATTTTATTGGTGAGTTTCAATTATTTTTTGTTTGTTTGTTTTTGAGAGAGAGAGAGAGAGAGAGATAACCTGCAAGCAAGGGGGAGGGGCAAAGGGAGAGGGAGAGAGAGAACCTTAACTGAACCAATGCAAGGTTCAATCTCATGACCCTGAAACCATGACCTGAGTCAAAATCAAGAGCTAGACACTTGACTGACTGAGCCACCTAGGTGCTCATGTTTTAATTTTAGTATAAGTTTTAAAATCTGGGGGCAGTTTAAGGAAAACCTTATATGCTAATTTTAGCCCTGGGTTAATCTTTTACAACCAAATTAAGAATCACTGCAGTTGAACATCAGTAAACAAATGTACAATTTGAAAACCCAGGCCATAACCCAGGCCATAAACTTACTAACAGAGTTAATGATCATGGTAAGGGACTTACTAACAGAGTTAATGATCATGGTAAGGGACAGTGCCAAAGACCAGCTGATCCCTCTTTTACACTGGAAAGAAATAAACTTTTCCATCTGTGGAGGTGGAACAACATGGAAAGAATTCTGCTTCAAGAAATTTGGGGTTCTCTTCTTTCAGGAAAATGGGTGGCTCAGATGCTTAAGCATCTGCCTTCAGCTCAGGTCATGGTCCTAGGGTCCTGTGATCGAGTCCCACGTTTGGATCCCTGCTCAACAAAGAGCCTTCTTCTTCCTCTACCTCTGCCTCTCTCTCTCTCTCTCTGTCATGAATAAATAAATAAAATCTTTTAAAAGTACATTTGCATAGAAATGGAAAATGCTAGAGTCTTTACCACAAATGAAATGACAAATATTCAACATATTAGATTCAGTCCAGGGAGCACCAAATGTTAAATGGGAGCAAAGGAAGGGTTGAAAATGTAATTTCTAGCTAAGCAACCAGCAGAGCCCAAGAATTTCAGGCATAGAAATTAGCTGTGGACAGACTATTTAATAACATGAATTTATACGCTTTAGTTTTAAGATAATATAGACATTTCTGCAGAATTGTTTAGATTTTAACAAGGCACCATAATGCATCAAGGTCCCTTTCCAAAGTCACTCAGAGATATTCTGAATTTTCAGTTGGCAACAATAACATTTTTGTAACTTAATAACTTTTCACAGATCTCTAGCCTCTGCATAAAAGGCAAGAAAATCCAACTCTTAGTCTGGTCCTGCTTAATGTCAGTTTGTAGAATGAAATGACATTAAATCCAGCCATGGCCTAAATTGCACAGAAGTCACAATTCTCCGGGCATGTCAACATTTTTTTTTTCTCATCTCCTCAGTGTGAACAGTCTCTCAATCACTTCTTCTTTGTGCCCTACCCCTATTAAAAGGCTCCTATCCTGGGGAGATGCACAGATATCCAGTTCTAACCGCTCTACTACTACTCATCTCCAGCTCCCCCTATTGAGGGACAAAGTGATAGCTTGCTGCAAAGAGTTGTAGCAACAGTGATTATTTATAAATTCATTTTTGTGCACTTGTACTCAATTTAAAACCTGGGACTTATAAGTTCTCTCCAAACTACTTTCTGGGGGGGAGGATAATAAAATATGCATCAACACAAAAGAGTGTTTTATTCGTATAGGAAGGAAAAGAATTAACATACATAATAACTGTGTTCATCAAATACTTTATAATCAAATATTGAATTAACCCAGAATCCTGCATTTTTATCGACATTTCCATTTTCCTGCAAGAAGAGAACCTCAAAGAAGTCACTTGTTGCTTTCAGTGAATTAGGAGTCTTGATGTTTGTAAACCTGAATCTTTGAGAAAAACACCAGGAAAAAAAAAAAAAGAAAAAGTAAATCATGAGGTAAAACTGTCACACTTTTTGAAGTAAACTAATTACAAACTGAAGGGAACACATCTCCACACACTTAAGCACCTGCTCAAGTCAAATTCCTGGCAGTTCCTTTGAAGGAGCTTACTTCTGTTTTGGTATTATTACCACAATAACTAAAATTTTCAAGCAGGAAAAAAAAATAATTACAAATAAGTGAATGACAGCCGAAGTGAAGCCCTTTCAGTATGATTTTCCATTATTTTTTGATTTTTTTAAATTTTTTATTTTTTATAAACATATATTTTTATCCCCAGGGGTACAGGTCTGTAAATCACCAGGCTTACACACTTCACAGCATTCACCAAAGCACATACCCTCCCCAATGTCCATAATCCCACTCCCTTCTCCCAAACCCCCTCCCCCCGGCAACCCTCAATTTGTTTTGTGAGATTAAGATTCACTTATGGTTTGTCTCCCTCCCAATCCCATCTTGTTTCATTGATTCTTCTCCTACCCACTTAAGCCTCCATGTTGCATCACCACTTCCTCATATCAGGGAGATCATATGATAGTTGTCTTTCTCTGCTTGACTTATTTCCCTAAGCATAATACGCTCTAGTTCCATCCATGTTGTCACAAATTTTGTGTTCAATACACACTGCAGAGATATAAGGGAAACCACGATTTGGGTTCCCATGTTTTATTTAAGAAGTCATACAAAATATTTCAGATAAACAAGTTATTATTCTGAAGATTTTATTTATTATATATTTGAAATAGAAAAAGAGAGAGCACACAAGCAGGGGGAATGGCAGGCAGAGTAAGAGGGAGAAACAGCCCCCCCCCCCCCACGGGAATAGGGAACCAAAGGTGGGATTCAAGCTCAGGACCTTGAGACCATGACCTGAGCCAAAGGCAGATGCCCAACTGACTAAGCCACACAAGTAGATATCTATATCTATATCTATATCTATATCTATATCTATATCTATCTATATATTTTCCTTGTCATCATCTTCCTTGTCTTACTCATCTAGTTAATCTGTAAGTAATGCAATTTGTAGTGTTCTTTACTGTTAGCAACTACATACAACCAATCATGTAAATTATTATTCAATTATTTTTTCTTGAGATATTTCAAACACCTTTTGGAAAAAGTCACCACAGAAGTTATGATAATCTTTCTCTTGATCCTTTCAATGGTTGCAACCCCTCCACCAAGATCCCCAACTATCCCATTCACTTTTATTCTCTCTTGAAGAAACTGCTCAAAATTGGCAATATCTATGATTCCATCTTCTGTAGGGTGAGTGCAGTTAAGGGTAAACTTCAGAACTTGCTTCTCTCCCCACCCCTCAGTTTTCTGCAAGGTGTTTTTGTTTGTTTGTTTGTTTGTTTGTTTTTATGGGCACAATGACCTCTTGGAGGCAGAAAGGGGCACTTCAGTGTTCTTTTGACTGATAGATGCTTCTGTATTCCCTCACTTTTAATATGTAGGCATCTTTAGGTCTGAAATGAGACTCTTGTAGGCAGCATATTTATGGGTCTTGTTTTTTCTTTGTTTGTGTTTGTTTTTTATTGCTGTTTTGTTTTGTTTTGTTGTGGCTATTCTGTCACCTACGTCTTTTGATAAGGAACTTTATTCAATTTATATTCAAAGTGATTATTGATAGATATGTATTTATTGACATCCTATTACTTTTTTGGTGATTGTTTCTGCAGATTTTTTCTGATCCTTTCTGGTCTTAACCTATTTCATGGCTTGCTGGTTTTCTTTAGTGATATATTTGAAATATTTCTTTTATTCTTTGTACATTTATTAGTGTGTTTTGATATATGTTAACCATTAGGTTTGCATATAACCCTTTCTGCATATATCAGGCTATATTAAACTGATGTCATTCAAGTTTTAACCAATCTTTCGTCCTATCCTCCCCACACTTTTGATATACGTTATTTGGTATTTCTTATATCTTATGAGTCCCTTGACTGATTTTTAATAGAATTATTCACTTCTTTTGTGTTTCCTACTTTTATACTCTCAATTCTGGTCTCTCCTTTCCACTCAAAGAATCACATTTCATATTTCTTGCAGCTTGATATAGAGGTTGTGAACTCCTTTATGTTTCACTCTTCTGGGAAACTCTTTATCTGTCCTCCAGTCTTAAATTCATTATCTGTCTTCCAGTCTTAAGTTCAGTGAGTATTCTTAAGATAATTGCTGTGAATTCTCTTTCAGCCATGTTACTTTTATCTTTTTTTGCTTAAATCTTGGCCTCTGGCTTTGTTCTTTTCTTTCATTAGGGATAAATTTATCTGTTTCTTCATTTTGTCTACTTCTCTATGTCTGTTTCTTTGTGTTAAGAAATTGAGCTATATCGTCTGCTCTTGGAAGTAGTGACTATGAGGAAGAATTCTTGGAGTGCTTTTCAGTGCAGTCTCCTCTGTTCATCAGAACCTGAAACTTTAGGAGAGTATACTATGTGTTTTGCTTACACCTTGATGTTGTCTCTAAGTCATTTTTCCTTTTACTGCATTCACCTACAGTGACTTTCTGTCTCTTATGGGCTATGCTTTCTATCTGTAGTGTTGTTGGAACCCAGGTCATTTATGTTATTGGAACCCAGCTCTGAGTGGGTGTCACCCCTAGGGTAATTGGGAACTGGTTGTTCTTCTTACAACTGAATGTGAGATGTTGAAATTTCCCGTTTTTGTATGTTTGTTTTCAAGTTTTTATTCAAACTCCAGTTAGTTAACATAAATGTAACATTAGTTTCAGGAGTAGAATTGTGATTCATCACTTATATGTAACACCCAGTGATCATCACAAGTACCTTCCTTAATACTCATCACCTATTTATCCCACTGCCCCAACTACCTCCCCTCCAGTAACTCTCAGTATTTCCTGTATAGTTAAGAGACTATTCTTTGGTTTACCTCTCTCTCTTCCCTCCCCAGGTTCATCTGTTTCATTTTTTTTAAAGATTTTATTTATTTACTTGACAGAGAGAAATCACAAGTAGATGGAGAGGCGGCAGAGAGAGAGAGAGAGGGAAGCAGGCTCCCTGCTGAGCAGAAAGCCCAATGCGGGGCTCGATCCCAGGACCCTGAGATCATGACCTGAGCCGAAGGCAGCGGCTTAACCCACTGAGCCACCCAGGCGCCCCTCATCTGTTTCATTTCTTAAATTCTACATATGAGTGAAATCATACTGTTTGTCTTTTTCTGACTAACTTATTTCACTTAACATAATACACTCTAGCTCCATCCATGCTGTTGGAAATGACAAGATCTTATTCTTTGTGGCTGAGTAATATTCCATTATATATCTCTATCTATATCATCTATATATCTATCTAAATACATCTGTCTATCTATCATCAATGTATCTCTCTCTCTCACATGTTCTTTATCTATTCAAGTGTCAATGGATGTTTGGGCTCTAGGAATAAAACTAATGAAAGATATAAAAGACTGTACTCTAAAAACTACAGAACACTTATGAAAGAAATTGACAATGACACAAAGAAATTGAAAAATATTCCATGCTCATGAATTAGAAGAACATATATTGTTAAAATGTCTATACAACCCAAAACAATCTACTATTAAGGTAGAGTTGTCTATCACTTCAATTTTCTCATGGTTTGCTTCATATATATAAGATATCTAATGTGTGGTATATGTATATAATACTCTCTCTATATATATAATTCAATAGATATATATAATCACATATGAATACCTATAAAACAATATAATAATATATAATATTGTAATAACATATAATATATATAATGCTTTCTTTCCTTGGATATTTGATCTTTTATCAAATATAATATCTGCTTTTGTCTCTTTAAACATATTTTTTTTACCTAATTCTATTGTGTCCGATATTTCATAGCCAGTATAGTTCTCTTTTGATGACTGCTTACACAGAATAACTTTTACATCCTTTAATTTTCAACCTATTCTTGTTTTCAAATCTAAAGTGAGTTCTTTGTAGACAACATATATTAGGATTTGGTTTTGATCTTTTTTGTCAATCTTTATTTTTTCATTGGGGAATTTATCTATTTACATTTAAAGTAATTATTAATAGTTAAGGACTTACTATTTCCACTCAGCTATTTGTTTCCCCATATGTTACAGTGTATTTTGTCTCTCATTCCCTCCTATATAGCATTCCTTTGTGATATGTTGATTTTTTTGTTTTGTTTTGTTTTTGGTAACTTTCATTCATTTCTGATTTTTTATTATATATTTATAGACACTTTTGTGCTACAATGGGAGTTACAAATAACTTCATAAAATTAATTCTATTTAAAACAAATACCAACTTAAATTCAATTGCATTAAAACTACTCTTATAGCTCAACCCTCCTTTATGTTACTCATGACACAAATTACATCTTTAATTAGATTATATTAAAATAGATTATCATTATTTCATGATTTTACTTTAAATCCTGTAGAATAACAAGTCATGTTATGAACGAAAATTACAATACTTGTTTCTATATTCAGTTTTGAATTTACCTTTATCAGAAAAAAAATATATATATATGTTTATCTTGGAAATAATAGAAGAATAAAAGAATAGAATATATATATATATATAGGTTTCTGGTTTTTCTCTGACATTTTTTCATTTCAACTTGAAGGATTCCTCTTAGCATTTATAGTAGTGCATATCAAGTAGTAATAAACTCCCTTGTCGCTCTCGCCAGCAAGAATGACTCGGAGACTCATGTAGCGGCGAACCTTTTTTATTAATCGCTTTTTCTTTCCTCCTCCTCTAACCCCGGGCGCATGGGTTTTTATGCAGGCAGTGTTAACCAATCAGAGCATGATCACCAAACATAACCATACATGGCCATGCTGTGTTCATGCAGTGCGCATGCACCTCCCGCGTGAGTGGACCTAAATGAACAGCCATTCATATTCAGTCCCTTACAGATCTTATAGTGGGCCTCCTGTACTGGCTCCCGACACTCCCTCAGCTTTTATTAATAAATTTTGTTAATCTAAATCTGGATTTGCCAGATGTAGAACTTCAGGTTTACAGTCTCATTATTTTTCTTTCAGCACTTTAAATGTTTTATCCCACTGTCTTTTGTCCTGAAATGTTTCTGCTTATAAATCTAATAATATTAGTGAGGAATATTTTTACATGATGATCTTTATTCTCTCCCTGCTTTCAAAATTATCTCTTTATCTTTGGCTTTTGACATTTTGATTATAATGTGTCTTATTGTAGGTCTCTTCTATTTATCTTTCTTTTTATTCTTTGATTTTTTTTTTGTATTTGTATACTTGTGCCTTTCTTTAGTTATTATAATTTCTCAGGCATCTTCCCCCCCCTTTTAATAATTACCTTTGCTCTTTTGTCCCCACTCTTGGGGCTCCCTTAGTGTGTATATCAGTCTTTTAGATGGTGTTACATAAACCCTTTTAACTTTTATTCATTTTTTTTCTTTTTACTTGTCTGAATTGATAATTTGCAATTACCTGTCTTCCACTATATTTATTCTTTCTTCTTCTTACTTGAATCTGCTGTTGAACAAATCTAGTGAATTTTTCAATTCAGTTATTGTATATTATAGTTGCAGAACTCATGTTTGGACTTTTTTGTAATTTCTATCTCTTTGTCAATATTCTTGTTTTGTTTATGTATTGTTTTCCTGATATATTTTAGTTTTCTTGTTTGTGTATTCCTTTAGCTTCTTGATCATATTTAAGACAGTTTTTTTTTTCTTTTTCCATTTTCCATGTCTTTCTTTTTTTAAATTTTTTAAAAAGATTTTATTTATTCATTTGAAAGACAGAGATCACAAGTGGGCAGAGGGGCAGGCAAAGAGAGAGGAGGGAGCAGGCTCCCTGCTGAGCAGAGAGCACTATGAGGGGCTCTATCCCAGGACCCTGGGATCATGACCTGAGCTGAAGGCAGAGGCTTTAACCCATAGAGCCACTCAGGCACCCTTAATTTTATTTTTTTTATTTCTTTTCAGTATTCCAGAATTCATTGTTTATGTACCACACCCAGTGCTCCATGCAATATGTGCCCTCCATAATACCCACCACCAGTCTCACCCAACCTCCCACCCCCTTCCCTCCAAAACCCTCAGTTTGTTTCTCAGAGTCCACAGTCTCTCATGGTTCAACTCACCCTCCAATTTTCCCCAACTCACTTCTCCTCTCCATCTCCCTATGTTCTCTGTGTTATTCCTTATGCTCCACAACTAAATGAAACCATATATGAAAATTTACTCTCTTTGCTTGATTTATTTCACTCAGCATAATCTCTTCCAGTCCCGTCCATGTTGATACAAAAGTTGAGCATTTATCCGTTCTGATGGAGGCATAATTCTCCATAGTATATATGGACCATATCTTCTTTATCTTTTCCTCTGTTAAAGGGCATCTTGGTTCTTTCCACAGTTTTTAAAAAGTCTTTGTATAGTATATCTAAAGACTGTTTCTTCACAGATCATTTATAAAAAATTATTATGTTCCTTTAAAAGGTTATGTTTTCTTATTTCTTTTGTAAAAATTGTGGTTATTAATTTAAAAATGAGCATCTTAAAAATTCAACTTTTTAAACCCTTTTTAGACTGGTTCCATGCATTGAAAGATTTTCACTAATATTCCAGACATGAAAGCTTATAATCTTCTCTGGACCATTCTGTGGATGTGTCATCCTTGGGCATATGTGTGCAGTTTTTCCAATTCTTCATAAACATTTATGCATTTAAATTTCTTGATTTTTCTAAAGGCCATAACTTTCTAACAACGTAGATATTCTCTTGAGTATGCCAAACTGTGGTCTTTCATCTCTTCTGTTTGTGACACTATGTATCTGTGACATATATGAACCATGCTGCTGTTGTCTTCTTATAGTTTGAGATTTCAAATACTTTTGGTCAATTTGAACTCCATGTTAGGGTTCAGAGAGACATATTACTCAGGAATCCTGTAAACAATATACAACATTGCAAATTTTGTCCCATTTATTCAGTCTGGTTTACAGAAGGGAACTAAGGATTGGGATTCTGCTTCCCCCAAACCATCCTCAAGCACATCAGAAAGGCTGTGGAACAAAGTGGAGTAAAAGCAAAACAAAATGTCTTACAATGTTCAATGTGTCTTTTCTTGGTTGAGTGTTTAGTTGCTATAGAATTCAAAATGATTTCCAAAGTTACTATTAAGTTAATTTAGTGTATTTTTGTTTTTTTTTGTTTTGTTTGGTAATTTACTTAATGTTTCTAGGGGGAACATATGCCTAGGAATTGATAGTTTACCATCTTGCTCACACCTTCTACTCTATCAATTTTTGATTCATATATTTAGAAGATAAGAATTGAGAGCTTACTGAATTTAAGTAGTTATTTCATTTTGATTAATTGGCCTACTTACTACTTTACAATGTTTTTCTGTCTATGGTGATATTCCTTTTCTGAAATTCCCCATTCATATAGCCAATGTAGTTTTCTGGACTTACTTTTTTCATGTAATTAAGTGGGTGGGGATGAGAACCTGGATGGTCTCTTGTCACCACATTTCAATTATTTTATGAAATGCACACCTTGGAAACCATGTCAAATTCAATCATTGTTAGCTCTTTTTCCATATACTTTTTCAAGCCAAAAGATAAACTTATTGTGAAACATATTTTCTTAACAGTCAGTCCTATAACCTTGTTGCCTTTATGCCTGTCTTTAGCTAATTTATGTATCCTCTCTTAGTTTTAATTTTCTTTTTTTACAAATGCTGTACATTGTCAACAATAAGAAAAAAAAAATAGAAAGACCAGAAATTCATAGAGAATAAGAAACATCCTACTAAATAATGAATGGGTTAACCAGAAAAATAAAGAATAATAAAACATTACATGGAAACAAATGAAAATAAAAACAGAATGATCCAAAACTGTTGGAATGCAATAAAAGCAGTCATATAAGGAAAGTATATAGCAATACAGGCTTAATTCAAGAAGCAAGAACATCTCCAATACACATCCTAACTTTACACATAAAACGCCTAGAAAAATAACAGGAAATGAAGCCTAAAACCAGAAGAAGAAGGGAAATAATAAAGATTAGGGTATAAAAAATGATATAGAAATAAAAACAATAACAACAACAACAGTACAGTGAAACAGACAAATGAAAATAGGTGCTGATTCTTTAAAAGAATTAATAAAATTCATAAGCCCATAGCCACACTTATCAAAATGGAAAGAGAAAAGACCCAAATAAATAACACCACAAATGAGAGAAGAGAAATTACAAATGAAACCACAGAAATTTGAATAACTATATATATATATATAATACATGTATATATATATATATACATATATATATATTATATATATATACATATATATATATATATATATATATATATATAGTGTGTGTGTGTGTGTGTGTGTAACAACAAATTGAGCAATATGAAAGAAAAAGATAAATTCCTAGATAAATATAGAATAAAATATTTCTTGAAATGGGAAGAAATAGAAAAATTGAGTAGACTAGTATACAAGCAAAGACACTGGATCAGTAATCAAAAATCTCTCAACAAACAGAAGTCCAGGGCCAATGGCTTCCCAAAAGAATTCAACCAGATATTTAAAGAACAGATAATTCCTACCTATCTCAAACTGTTCCAAAAACTAAAAATGGAAGGAAAACAAGGCTAGCATTACCTTAATTCCAAAACCAGACAAAAACCCCACTGAAAAGGGCAATTACAGGCTAATATTCTTGATGAACATGGATGCAAAAATTCACAGCCAAATATTAGCAAATTGAATGCAACAGTAGATTAAAATAATTATTCACAATGATCAAGTGGGATTTATTTCTGGGCTACAACAGTAGTTCTATATTCACAAATCAATCAATGTGATACACCATGTTAGTAAAAGAAAAGATAAGAACCATATGGTTTTCTCAATGGATGCAGAAAAAATTGGTAAATACAGAATCCATTCTTATTTTTAAAAGCTGTCAACAAAGTAGGGGTGGGGGGAACATATCTCAATATTATAAAGGCCATATACAAAAGACCCACAGCTAATATTATCTTCAATGGGGAAAAAATTAAAACGTTTCCTGTATAGTCAGGGACATGACAGATATGTCCACTTTCATGGTTGCTATTTTACATAGTACTAGAAGTCCTAGACTCAGCAATCAGACAACTACAAAAAGAAATAAAAAACATCCAAAGCAAAAAGGAAGAAGTCAAATTTCATCATTCCCAGATGATATATTTCCCTACATAGAAAACCCAAAAGACTCCACAAAAATAAATTGCTAGAACTGGTACACAAATTCAGTAAAGATACAAAATCAACATACAGAAATCTGTTGGACTTCTATACTTCAATAATGAAACAGCAGAAACAAATGAAGTAATTTATTCCATTTACAATTGCAATGAAAAACATAAGATACCTAGGAATAAACCTAACCAACGAAGCAAAAGATCTGTATTCTGAAAACTATAGAACAGAGATTAAAGAAATTGAATATGATGCAAAAAATTTGAAAAAAAAAAAGTCTACACCCATGGATTTGAAGTTGAAAATTGTTAGAATGTCTATACTGCCCAAAGCAATATACATATTTGATAGAAGTCTTATCAAATACAAGCATTTTTCACAGAGCTAGAACAGTCCTAAAATTTGTATGGAACCAAAAAGACCCTGAATAGACAAACCACTCTTGATAAAAGCAGAGCTGGAGGCATCAGAATCCTGGACTTCAAGCTATATTACAAAGCTGGAGTCATGAAGACAGTATGGTACTGATACAAAAACAGACATATATCAATGGAACAGAAAAGAAAAATCCAGAAATGGACCTACAACTCTATGGTCAACTAATATTTGCAAGGCAAGAAAGAATATAATGGGAAAAAAGCAGTTTCTTTTTCTCCCTTAATCTGGCCATTATTTAAGTATAATTTAACATCTAAACCAGACCAATTAATTAATAGATGGGGCTGGGAAAACTGGACAATATGCAAAAGAATGAAACTGGAGCACTTCATTACACCATACACAAAGAGAAATTCAAAATGGATGAAAACCTAAATGTAAGACAAGAAACCATCAAAATCCTAGAGGAGAACATAAAGAGCAACCACTTTCACATTAGCCATGGTGACTTCCTACTAGACACCTCTCCTGAAGGCAAGAGAAACAAAAGAAAAAATGAACTATTAGAATTTCATTAAGATAAAAAGGTTCCACATGGCAAAGTAAACAATCAAAACTAAATGTCAACCTTTTCAATGGGAGAAGATATTTGCAAATGATGTATCTGCAGTCAAGTGCTCTGCAAATGACATATGTGATTAAGGGATCATGTCTAAACTCTATAAAGTACTTATCAAACTCAACACCTAAAAAACAAAAAAATCCAATTAAGAAATGGGCAGAAAACATGCATCAGTATTTTTCCAAAGAAGGTATACAAATCGCTAAGAGACACATGAAAAGATGTTGAGCATCCCTTATCATCAGGGATATACAAATAAAAATTACAAGCAAATATTACCTCTCATGTCTGAATGGCTAAAATTAACAACACAGGAAACAACATATGTTGGCCAGGATGCGGAGAAAGGCAAACACTCTTACACTGTTGGTGGGAATGCAAAGTGGTGGAACTACTCTGGAAAACAGTATAGAAGTTCCTTAAAAAGTTAAAAATAAAACTACTACCACCCAGCAATTGCACTACTTGTTATTTACCCAAAGGATATTAAAATAGTGCATGAAAGGGCACATACATCTTGATGCTTATGCCAGCATTAACAATACCCAAATTATGGAAAGAGCCCAAATATTCATTGGTTGATGAATGGATAAAAAAGACGTGGTATATAAATACGTGATGGGCTATTATTCACCAATAAAGAAAAATGAAATCTTGTCATTTGCAAAAACATGGATGGAGCTAGACCATATTATGCAAAGCAAAATAAGTCAGTCAGAGAAAGACTTTTACCATATAATTTCACTCATACATGGAATTTAAGATGCAAACAGATGGATATAAAGGAAATTTAAAAAAGAGAGGGGGGAAAAACATAAAAAAAGAACAAACTGATAGAAAAAACATAAAAGAGACACTTAACTGAGGGTTGCTTGGGGGAAGGTGGGTGGGTGGGCTGGAATAAATCTGTGATGGGTCTTAAGGAGGGCATGCATTGTGAAATGCACTGTGTGTTATATGCAAATTATGAGCCACTGAATTCTACTCCTGAAATTAATATTACACTATATGTTAACTAATAGAATTTAAATAAAAAACTTGGAACAAAAAGGAGGCTTAGTGTATCTGGGAAAAAAATGTCATATCAAATTCTTATGGAAACAATTTTGTTGGCCTCTCTCCCCATCCCTTGCTTCTTCTGATTTTTCTCTTTCATTCTTTTTCCTTTGAGCATCTGTTTTACATTACTTGTGTTTATTCAAAAAATACAACTAAATAAATCTTTAAAAAATATATTGCATACTTTTTATAGCTTAAAATCTGGGGCGCCTGGGTGGCTCAGTGGGTTAAGCCGCTGCCTTCGGCTTAGGTCATGAGCTCAGGGTCCTGGGATCGAGTCCCGCATCGGGCTCTCTGCTCAGCAGGGATCCTGCTTCCTCCTCTCTCTCTCTGCCTGCCTCTCTGCCTACTTGTAATCTCTCTGTCAAATAAATAAATAAAATATTTTAAAAAATCTGACATTAATACTGGAATAAACAATTCAAAAATGTTAAATCAAACAAACTTTATAGCTTGTTTTGTACTCTCTTTCTCTTGCCCTAATTTCTCCCTTAATCTGTCCATTATTTAAGTATAGTTTAACATCTAAACCAGACCAATTATGTAATTAGAAGCTACTTTACTTAATCTTCTCCAGTAGGTCATGGGGAAAATCACTAAAGTGGCTTACAAAATATAAAATTCTCACAATTTGTTTTTAAAAAGAAAGCAAGTCTGCTTTATTTTTCCCAAGCAAAATTTTAGAAGTCTCCTAGATTTTTTTAAAGGCTTATTTAATTATTTGAAGGAGAGAGAGAGAAAGAAAGAGAGAGGGGAAGAGAAGCAGAGGGAAAGAGAGAGAGAGATGTTTAAGCAGATTCCCTGCTGAGCCTGGAGCCTGAAGTGCAGGGCCCAATCCCAGGACACTGAGATCATGACCCTAGTCAAAGTCAAGAGTTGAATGCTTAACCAACTGAGCCACCCAGGTGTCTCTCTTCCAGAATTTTAAATTATCATATAGGTTGCTGTCTCTTATATCCTGGCCAAATTACTGTTCGGGAAAAATAGGTTTAAAATAATCTACTAACTATCTAAATTACATTGGCTGTGTCCAAACCATGAATTCAACTATGGATTATACAACATAGTCTGAAATTGTATTTATTTATTTATTTTCATTTTCTTTAGTTAGAAATGCCTTTGCAATTATTGAATCTCATACTAAGAAAATTAACCAATAAAGGGCAGAAGGCAACAGATGTATGATATAAAAGAAATACAATAATGTTCAAAAAAGTTAAAGAAGAAAACTTAGAATTTTTGATTTTGCAAAGTGCACAGATGCTTTTTATAAAGTATTTGGTATTTGAATCCCTCAACAAGAAAATGAAAATGAATTAAAACACAAAATTGCTTCTGACAGGAACACATTTGTATCCTCTTTTAATTATAAACTCTAGGTATTGCTGGTATAAACATTGGGGTACAGATGGCCCTTCTTTTCACGACATCTGTATCTTTGGGGTAAATGCCCAGTAGTGCAATTGCAGGGTCATAGAGAAGTTCTATTTTGTAATTTCTTGAGGAACCTCCACACTGTTCTCCAAAGAGGCTGCACCAACTTGCATTCCCACCAACAGTGGAAGAGGGTTCCCCTTTATCCACATCCCCTCCAACACATGTTGTTTCCTGTCTTGCTAATTTTGGCCATTCTAACTGGTATAAGGTGATATCTCAAAGTGGTTTTAATTTGAATCTCCCTGAGGGCTAGTGATAATGAACATTTTTTCATGTGTCTGATAGCCATTTGTATGTCTTTATTGGAGAAGTGTTTGTTCATATCTTCTGCCCATTTTTTGATATGATTGTCTGTTTTTTGTGTGTTGAGTTTGAGGAGTTCAATAAAGATCCTGGATATCAACCTTTTGTCTGTAGTGTCATTTGCAAATATCTTCTCCCATTCCGTGGGTTGCCTCTTTGTTTTCTTCACTGTTTCCTTTGCTGTGCAGAAGCTTTTGATTCTGATGAATATTGGCTTTGACTAAGTCCTTTTTCAGCATCTTAACAGGATTTTTTATTAAAAATAAATAAATAAATAAATAAATAATAAAAACATAATTTTAATAAGTGACAATATTACATTATTGCAGTAGTTCTTTGTGTTAAAAAAGCACAAAATTGAAATCATAATTACAAAAAATAACAATCAAAAAGTAATGAAATAAAAAACCCTATTATTTTAATAGCACATATGAGTTGCTTTCTATCAGCTAACTCTTTTCATTATTGAAATATAGTTGATATGCAATTTTATATTAGCTTTGGGCTTATAACATATTTATTTCACAATTCATTACATTCCGCAGCGCTCACCATGGTAAATGTGTCACGATCTGTGGCTGTATGATGTTATTACAATATTATTGAACATTCTTCTTATACTGTACTTTTCATCTTTCTGTCTTTATTATTATATAACTAGAAAAATTTCCTTTTAAACCCTTTCACCTATTTCATTCAACCTACCACCTTTCTGGCAACTCTCAGTGTGTTCTCTGTATTTGAGAGTTTGTTTTTTGTTTGTTTTGTTTTTTAGATTGCACATATAAATCACATGACATTTCTATACCAAATACACATCACATCTCCTTTATCCACTCATTTATTGATGGACACTTGGGTTTCTTTCATATCTTCGCTTTTTTAAATTATGCTATAATAAACAGGAATTCATACATCTTTTCAAATTAAAGTTTTCATTTATTTTGGATAAATACCCAGCAGTGGCATGACTCAATTAAGTGATATTTCTATTTTTAATTTTTGAAGAAATGTACTGTTTTCCAATGTGACTGTTCCAATTTACACTCTCCAATATTTCATGAAAATTTTTTTCCTACATCCTTATTGATGCTTCTTATTTCTTGATTTTTGATACTAGCTCTTCAGATTTGTGAGGTAATATTATTGTGGTTTTAATTATCATTTCCCTGATGATTAGTTATATTGACCAGATTGTCATGTATTTTTTTTTTATGTCTTCTTTGGGAAAATGTCTGTTGAGGTCCTCTGCCCTTTTTTGGTAATTGGATCATTTGGGGTACTTTTAGTGTTGAGTTGTGTAAGTTATTTTATATATTTTGGATTTTAAGTCCATGTGTATATATAATTTACACATATATTCTCCCAATCAGTAGGTTTCTTTTTGTTTTGTTCATGGTTTCCTTAACTGTGCAAGACATCTTTATTTCGATGTAGTTGCAATAAGTTATTTTTGCTTTTGTTTACCTTCCCTGAAGAAACATACCCATAAAGATGTTGCCAAGAATTATGTACAAGAGATTACTGCCTATTTTTAAAGAGTTTTATGAAGTCACATCTCATATTTAGGTCTTCATTCAATTTTGATTTGGATGCCTCCAGCTTTACTCTTTATCAAAGATAGCTCTGGGTATTCAGGGCTTTGTATTTCCATGAATATTTAAGAACTACTTGTTCTATTTCTATGAAAAAAATGTTTTTGGCATTTTGATAGAGATTTCACTGAATTTGTAGAAAACTTTAGGAGTTAAGGAAATCTTAACATTAATAATTCTTCCAATTCATAAGCATGTCATATTTATTTATCTGTGTCATCTTCAAGTTCTTTCTTCAATGTCTTATTATTTTCAGTGTATAGGTCTTTCAACTTCTTGCTTAAATTTATTCACAGGCATTTTATTGTTTTTGTGGAGTTGTAAATTTAATTTTTAAAATTCTTTCCTTCTGTTGCTTTGTTATACTATATAAAAGTAAGACCTAGAACCATCAAATTCCTAGAGGAGTACTGAGGCTGTCATCTCTTTGATGTTGGCCAAAGCAACTTCATCATAGACAAATCTTCTGAGACAAAGGAAACCAACGCAAAAACAAACTACTGGGACTACATGAAAATAGCTTTAGCACAGCAAAGAAAAAAAAAATCAACAGAATTAAAAGTCAACCTATTGAAGATATTTGCAAATCACAGATGTGACAAAGGGTTAGTATACAAAGTATATAAGAGCATTATAAAACTGAAATGCCCCAAATTGAATAATCTAATTAAAAATGATAGAAGACTTGAACATTTTTCCAATGAAGGCATCCAGATGGCAATCAGACACATGAAAAGATGGTCGATATCACTAATGATCAGAGAAAGACAAATCAAATCCAATATCACCTAACGTGTCAGAATGGGTACAATGAACAATACATGAAACAGTATGTTTTGGCAAGGATGAAGAAAAAGGGGAACCCTCTGACACTGTTGGTGGGGATACACACTGGTGCAGCTACTCTAGAAAACAGTATGGAAGTTCCTCAAAATGTTAAAAACCTACGATGCAGTAATTGCACTAGTAGGTATTTACAAATAGGAAACAAAAATTCAAATTTAAAGGGATCCCTGCACCCCAACATTTATAGCAGCATTATCTACAATAGCAAATTTATTAAAACAACCCATGTGTCTATCAATGGGTAAATGGATAAAGAAGATGTGAAAATATACACACACATACACACTGAAATATCACTTATCCTCACCCCAAAAATGAAATTTTTCCATTTGTAAAGATGTGGATGGAACTAGAGTGTATAATGCTAAGCAAAATAAATCAAAGACAGACAAATGTTCCATGATTTCACTAACATGTAGAATTTAAGAAACAAAATGAATAAGCAAAGGGGAAAAAAGAGAGAGAGGCAAACCAAGAAACAGAGTCAATAACAGAGAACAAAGTGATGCTTACCAGAGGGTAGGTGGGTGGCGTGATGGCTTAAATAGGTGATTGGGATTAAGGAGCGCACTTGTTTTTCTGAGAATGGGGTGTTGTGTGTAAGTGTTGAATCACTAAGTTGTGAACCTGAAACAAATATGACACTGTATCTTAGCTAATTGGAATTAGTATAAAAACTTAAAAAAAAAAATAGAGTCAAGCTTGTCCTAGTACCAGTGTGATAGTCTCCTTCCACAGAAGACAAACACAAGACCAAACCATGTCTTTAAAGCCTGGAGGTTTAAAGGTCAGCAGGCTTGGATGGGATAAAACCCAGAGGATACTCTGCTGCTCCTGGAGAGAAGGCAGGGATAGAACAGAGGCAGAGAGTGTGGAAACATTTATCTGAAAAACGCTGGGGACACATGGTGGGGAACTTATTCACTCTTCTTATATTGCTTCCCTGAGAGGCAACATTCATGGATATACCTCTTTGGGGGCAAAGGAGCTGGTTGGTGCCATTTCCTTCTGCCATTGTTCAGCATAAAAACAGAACCACCTGTGGCAAGCAGCCCCAGGCCAGCACAGGTTGCCTAACTCATTTATACAAACACTCACATGCCTGTCCTATGATAGGAATCCACTTTTCAGTCAAACTTGACTCAGTCCCAGCACAGTGGACCCCTTGCTCAGAAGACCAGAAGAAACCCCTACTCACATCATATCTCCTGACCACAGAGTTCAGGGCTTCAGTTCTAGTGGAAATAGTATCATGACTCATTTAACAAGGTACCCATATCACAACTAGTTAAAACTCATGACATTCTGACCAAGGGCCAAACACTGCCAACTGCAGGCAAGGAGAGCCTCTGCAGAAAACTAGTCTGAAGGATGATACATCCAAAACACACCAGCAAAGCACACACAGCACACAGTAGGAATAGTCCCTGAAGCACCAGGCCCTGGACACTATATGACCTCTTCATAAAGCCATTACTCTTAGGAACAAGAAATACAACTGGCATTTGTAACACAAAGAAGGCAAAACCTTAGGTAAAATGCAAGGGTAGAGAAATTCATACCAAATGAAAGGAAAGATAAGGCCACAACCATTTGAAACAAATACAAGTAACATGGCTGCTGGAAAATTTAAGGCAACAATACTAAGGACTCTCACTGGACTTGAGGAAAAAAAAATAGAAGACATCAGTGAGACTCTCAGTACAGAGGTAAAAGAATTAAAAAAGAATGAATCAGAAATGAAGAATGAAATAACATAGTCTAGAAACAGGCTTGATCCAATGAATATCAGGCTGGAGAAAGCAGACCAAATAATTAGTGAAAGACAAAATAATGGAAAATAATGAAGCTGGGCAAAAGAGAGAAAGAAGAGTTATGGGACATGAGAACAGAGAGCAAAGTCAGTGATTCTGTCAAACATAATAACATTTGTATTTTAGGAGTGCAAGAAGAATAAGAGAGAGAAAAGTGGAAAGAAAATTTATTTGAGGAAATAGCTGTTGAAAACTTCCCTGATTGGGGAAGAAAACAGACATCCACATCCAGAAGGCACAGAGAACCCTCATCAAAACCAACAAAAGCAGGCCAATAGCAGGCCATATTGTAATTAATTTTGAAAAATTTAGTGAAAAAGAATTAGTATTGCTAACAGAAAAACAAAAGAAATCCTTAAATTTCAAGGGAAGACTCATAAGGCTAGGTGGAAATTTCTCAACAAAAACATGACAATCCAGAAGAGAATGGCATGATATATTCAAACTGCTGAATGGGAAAAATCTGCAGCTGAGACTACTCTATCCAGCAAAGCTACTATTCATAATAGGAGGAGAGATAAAGAGTTTCCTAGACAAATGAAATTTAAAGGAATTTGTGATTACTAAACCAGCTCTTGATGAAATATTAGAGGGGGGCGTCTTTGAATGCAAAGACTGAAAATGACAAAGACAAGAAGGGATCAGAGAAAACTACAGAAACAACCATGAAACAAGTAATTTAAAAAGCATTAAATACATATCTATCCATAATTACTTTGAATGCAAATGGAGTAAGCACTTCAATCAAAAAAGATTGGGCATTAGAATAGATTAAAAAAAAAAAATGACCCATCTTTATGCTCCCTACCAGAGACTCATTTTAGATCTAAGGATACCTGGAGATTGAAAGTGAGGAGATGAAGAAACATTTAACATGCAAATTTAAATGCATATAGATGAGACAAGAAAGCCATAATAGCAGTACTTAAAGAAACTACACTTTAAAACAAAGATTATAACAAAAGACAAAGAAAGGCAGAAAATAACAAAAGGGACACTCCAACAAGAAAATATAATAATAAATTGTAAATATTTATGTACCCAACATGGGAGCTTCCAAATATGTAAAATAAACAAACAAGTGAACAAAAAACCCCCCAAAACAAAGGGAATAATTGATAATAATACAATAATAGTAGGGGACTTTAATACCCCACTTAAATCAGTGGAAAGATCATCTAAATAGAAATTAAACAAGGAAACACGGCTTTGAATGACACCAGACCAGATGGTCTTAACAGATATATTCAGAACATTATATCCTAAAACAGTAGAAAACACATTCTTTTCAAGTGCACATGGAGTGTTCTCCAGAATATATCTTATTTTTGCCTCAAAACAGACCTAGACAGACACACAAAGATTGAAGTCATACCATGCACCTTTTCTGAACATAAAGCTATGAAATTAGGTGTCAACCAGAAGAAAATATCTGGAATGACCAGAAGGACATGGAAGTTAAGCAATATGCTGTTGAAGAATGAAATGGTCAAACAGGAAATCAAAGAAGAAATTTTAAAAATACACGGAAACAACTGAAAATAAAAACACAGTGATCCAAAAACCTTGGGATGCAGCAAAAGCAATCCTAAGAGGAAAGTATAAAGCAATACAGGATTATGACAAGAAGAAAGAAAAATCTTAAATAAACAACCTCAATGTATGCCTAAAGAAACCAGAAAAAGAACAAGTGAATCCTAAAGTGCGAAGAAAAGAAATAAATATTAGAGCTGAAATACATGATATAGAAACTTAAAAAAATGCATTGGAACAGTTAAATTAAACCAGGTGTTGGTTCTTTGAAAATATTACTAAAATTGATAAAACCACAGCCAGACATATCAAAAAAAAAAAAAAAGAGAGAGAGAGAGAGAGAGAGAGAGAGAAAACAAACCAAATAAATAAAATCACAAAAGAGAGAGGAGAAATAATAATAAACACCAATAAAATACCAAAAAATGGTATTATGTAAAACTTTATGCAAAAAAAGAAAATTGGACAACCTGGAAGAAACAGAAAAATTCCCAGCAACATATAAACTATCAAAACTTATACAGGAAGAAATAGTAAACTTGAACATACTGATAACAAGCAAATAAATTATACCATTAATTTAAGAACTCCCAACAAACAAAAGCCCAGGACCAGATGGATTCACAGGTGAATTCTACCAAACATTTAAGAATAGTTAATACCTATTGTCAAACTATTCCCAAAAAACAGAAATGGAAGAAAAACTTCCAAATTCATTCTATAAGACCAAGACTGCCCTAATACTAAAACCAGAAAAAGACTCTACAAATAAAGAAAACTACAGGCCAATATCTCTGATGAATGTGGATGCAAAAATTCTCCATATGATATAGCAAACTGAATCTAAAAAAAGTACTCACCACGATCAAGTGGGATTTTTTTCCCCCCTGGGTTTCAAAGTTGGTTCAATAGTTGTAAATAAATAATGTGTTGTATCACATTAATAGAAGAAAAAAGGAACCAGTAATCAGAGGTGCCAGGTACTGAGACAGACCAAGGACCTTCAGTAATCTCTCTCAGAGTATGCTGCCTCCGTGAGTGGACAAGTGTATGGGAGAATGGTGATGTTATCTAGACTTGGAAGGAAGCAGAAATGTCTCCTTTGTTGGCATGGGACTTGAGGCACTAGGGCACAGAAAGTTGGTTGGCCAGAGACAGGGTCAGGCTACAGGTCCATAAGAGCTGAGATGTCCAGTGGTCCATGCACCATATTAGCTCCTCTCCTGACTCCTTTAGAAGCTTAGGATTTTGAACCCTAAGAAGGCAGCAAAATCCTCTGGGACCTCTAACCTCTTCCCCTGTCAGGTTGAAAACTTTCACATGGCAGAGGTCCAGCTGTGCCCCTTCTTGTGCATGGAGCCTCTGTTAGTTATGCCCCTTATATACATGATACATACAATACCCCGGGGTAGAGTCTGTGTGTGTGAACCTGTGTGACTTGGAGGCCAAGAGCAGCCACTTGGCAATATGGTCCCTGTGGATATGCTGGTGAACAGCACTGCCATGGCACTACAGCAGCCCTTACTAGAGGTCAACAACGTGGCATGTGACATCCTTTGATGTGAACCTGTGGACTGTTTCCAAGGGTCCCATTTCATGGTCCATGGCTTAATAGCTAAGAGAATCCTGAGGTCCATCACGAATGACTCTAGTCAGGCCACACTTACACAATGACTAATCACAGCATCTGCTGTTCCATCAAGGTTTCCATGGACATGTTGACCAAAGTGATGGTTCTGGAGTTTGGGCCATGCAAGTTCTGTATAAATACAGTGAACCCCATAGTGGTGATGACCCCTACGGGCCATGGCAACTGGAGTTACTCCTAGAAGTCCAAGAGCATGCTGAATTGAATACCACTCCTCAAATTTGCTGAGGTGGAGAACATGGTAGACATCATCATTTTCCTGCTCAATGACTAGAGCAACATCACTACAGGTTCCACTATACCAGTGGATAGAGTTCTTACTACCGAGTCTACTCTACTAATACACCCTCGCTACATACTGAGCCCGTGCCTGTTCTCCACACTCCAATAAACATGATTCTTCTGTACACCCTACACACTGATTCCTTGGCTTCTGGTAAGTGACCAGAAAATCTTAAAAAGAGAGAAAGAAAGAAAGAAAGAAAGAAAGAAGAAAATGGGGAGATGGAGAAATATTTGTCATGCAAATGGATATCAAAAAAGCCAATGTAAGAATACTTCTATTTTTAAAGAATAGACTTTAAAACAAAGACTGTAACAAGATGCAAAGAACACAATATAATCATAAAGGGGAAAAACAACAATAATATATAACAATGGTAAATATTTATACACTTGATATGAGAGAATCTAAATACATAAGATAGTTAATAACAAACATAAAGGAAGTAATTGATGGTAATACATCAAAGTAGGAAACATTAACACCCCACTTATGTCAACAGACATAGCATCCAAACAAAAAATAAACAAGAAAACCATGGCTTTGAATGATAGATTGAACTAGATGGATTTAACAGATATATTTAGAACATTCCATGGTAAAACAGCAGAATACATATTCTTTTCAAGTATACATGGAACATTCTCCAGAATAAATCACATATTAGGCCACAAAATAAGTCTCAACAAATTGAAAATATAAAAGCCATACCATGCATTATTTCTGGCCAGAATGGTTTGAAACTAGAAATGAACAACAACAACAACAAAAAAAATTAGACAGAGCACAAACATGTGGAGGTTAAATAATATACTACTAAACAATGAGTGAATAAAGGAAGGAATCAAAGAGGATAGATGATAGATAGATAGAGAGAGAGATATATAAAAGAAAATAAAAACCCAGTGGTCCAAAATCTTTGGGACACAGCAAAACTGTGGCAAGTTTTAGCAATACAGGCCTACCTCAAGGAGTGAGAAAAAATAGCCAATAAACAACATAATCTTACACCTAGGAACTAGAAAAAGAACAAACAAAACCCAAAATGAACAGAAATAATTAATATTTGAGCAGAAATAAATGAAATAGAAATGAAAACAATACAAAAGATCAATGAAACCAGGAGCTGGTTCTTTGAAAAGCTTAAAAAAAAAAAAAAAAAAAAAAAAGACAAGAAAAACATTTAACCAGAGTCCTCAAAGAGAAATTGAGTTCAAATGAACAAAATAACAAATGAAATACAAAAACAACAACCAACACAATAGAAATAAATTATAAGAGAACATCATGAAAATTATATTCAAAAATATTGGGTGACTTACAAAAATTTAATCAATTTCTAGAAATAGAGGACCTCCAAAAAATCAGGAAGAAGTAGACAATTTGAACAGACCAATTAAAAGTGATAAAATTTCATCAGTAAAGAAAGAAAGAAAAGAAAAGAAAGACAGACAGAAAGAAAGCAACAACAAAAAAATCTTAACAAATAAAAGCCCAGAATCAGACAGCCTAACATGTCAATTCTACCAAATATTTATTTATTTATTTGTTTGTTTGTTTGTTTGTTTGTTTGTTTATTATGTGGTGGGAGGACAGAAGAAGAGGGAGAAACGGAATCCCAAGAAAGCTCCAGTGCAGAGTCCAATGTGGGGCTCAATCTCATGACCTCAAGATCATGACTTGAGCTGAAATCATGAGTCAGATGCCCAACCAACTGTGTCACCCAGGAACTCCAATTCTACCAAAAACTTACAAAGGAATTAACACCTATTCTTCTCAAAGTATTCAAAAAATATTTGCTAGGAAGGAAAGCTTCCATAATCATTTCATGACACAAACATTATTTTGAAATCAAAACCAGATAAAGACACTACAATAAAGAAAACAAGTTTACTACAAGCCAATATCTCTGATGAACATAACTGCAAAAATCCTCAATAAAATATTTTCAAACAGAATCCATACAAATATTTACAAAAGACATTTCATCACATTCAACTGGAATTTATTACTGGAATTCCAGGGTGATTCAATATTTGCAAATAAAACAAAGCAATACATCAATATGAGAAAGGAAGGAATCATATAATCATTTTAATAGAGGCAGAAAAAGCATTTAACAAGTACAGCATTCATTCATAATAGACACCCACAACAAAGTATGTTTAGAGGGAACATACCTCAACAAAATAAAAACCATATATGAAAAGCTCACAACTAACTTAATATTTGATGGTAAAACTTCCCATCAGGAAGATGACAAGGATGTGCCCCTCTACACTTCTACTCAATAGTACTTAATGTTCTAGCCACAAAAATTAAACAATAAAAAAAGGCAAGAATTCACATTATTAAGGAAAAAGTAAGACTTTCACTATTTGCAAATGACAATACTGTATATAGAAAATACTAAAGACCACATTTAAAGACTAGTATAACTAATAAAATCAATAAAGTTGCATGAAACAAAATCAATTTGTAGAAATCTATGCATTTCCACACACTAATAAGGCAGCAGAAAGAGAAATTAAGCAAACTATCCCATTTACAATTGTATCAAATTAATAAAATGCCCAAGATTAAACTTAACAAAGGAGCTGAATGACCTGTACCTGCAAACTATAAACCAGTGATGAAAGAATTTGAAGAACACAAAGAAATGGAAAGGCTTTTCATGCTCATGGATTGGAAAATTAATATTGTTAAAATTTCTATACTACTGGGGGGGAGGCAAGATGGCAGAAGACTAGGGGACCTCGTTTCATCTGGTCCTTCAAATTTAGCTGAATATCTATCAAACCATTCTGATCACCCACCGAAGAGTAGGGGAACCCATTTCAACTGGCCCCTGAATTTAGCTGGATATTTATCAAACCATTTTGAAAACCCAAGAAATCAACCTGAAGTGTAAGAAAGTATATCTGGAACTCTGCAAGCCAAAAAGTGACTGTTTTTTTGCAAGGTAGGAGTTGTAAAGTTCTGAATCTGCAAGGAAATATCAGAAGATAAACAGAGAGTGGGAGGGAATCTCCATAAACTGGCTAGTGGAACATGATGTAGCAATGGGATGCAAAATCAGTACACTTAGAAATCTGTTCTAGTGAGAGACATCCTTTCCTGAAAGGGGCTCAAGGGGATGAAAAGTGCAGAATTCTTGGTGGGTCATTGTTGTCTCAGGATCCCAGAAGACAGAATAAACAAGAGCATCTGAACTGGTAGAGTGCACAAGCAGTGGAGGGGGGAACTGGTTATGGTAAGTGAACCCAGGAGGGACTCTCTGCTCTAGTTGCCATAAACCAGAGGCTGGGCCAGTTGGGAGACTGATTTTTGCCTGAGCACCCTGAAAAGGACTGGAATGTGTGGGTAATTTACCATATTCTAGGGTGGGGACCGAAATGGATATGCCCAGGACCAGTCAACAGTTCTCAGGGTGGCAATGGCCCCAGAAAGGAGAGTAGGGCAGGACCCAGCCATGGTCCAAGAGCAGTATATCAGGATGAGCACAGGAGCCCACAACCATTCTCAGTCCCCACAGCACACAAGGGACAGTGACACTCGAGGGTCCCTCAGATTCAAATTTCAGTGGGCACACACCATGGGAGTCTACAGATATTGGTGCACACATAATTGGAGATTTTTTGACCATGAGGGTTTACTAAAGAGGGGGGACCACAATCTTACAGCTCTGGATCAGAGATACAGGCATGACCATTTTTTCTCTGACCATCTGAAGAAGCATGGAATATACAGGTTTTGTTTTCTTTGTATCTTTGGGATGTGGTGTCTTCTATTGCATAAACCAAAATTCAGTCAGGAACAAGTGGATCACTCTGCTTTGTCCTCCCTGTGAGATTATAATCTCTCTTCCCCCTGCCCTTTTGATTTGTTTTGTTTTGTTTTGTTTCATTCTGTATTTGTTTGATTTTTTCTGTGTGGCTTTCTATTGGTTCAGAATTGTCTAAGATGTATTTTGCTTGGGTCGTGGCTGATGTTTTGGACTCTGCTTACTCACTCATCTATCCTTCTCTGGGAAAAATGACTAAAAGGGGGGGATTCACAACAAAAGAAAGAAACAGAGGCAATGTTCTCTGCCACAAAGCTAATCCATATGAATATATGTAAGATGTCAGAGCAGGAATTCAGGATAGCAATTATAAAGTTAATAGCTAGGCTTGAAAAAAACACAAGTAACAATACAAAATCTCTAAGGGCTGAAATGAGACCCAATCAGGCCAGGCTTTAAAATGTTATGAATGAGATGCAACCTAAATTGGATGCTCTAACAGCAGGGTAATTTAGGCAGAAGAGAGAAAAAGTGATCTAGAGGACAGGTTGATGGAAGGAAAGGAAGTTGAGGAAAAGAGAGAAATACAACTAATAGCCCACAAGGAAAGGCTTTGAAAAATTAATGATGCCTTGAAAGGAATCAATGTCAAAATTATTGGAATCTCAGAGGGGTTGGAGAGAGGGGGCCAGAAGGTATATTTTAACAAATCATGGCTGAGAACTTCCCTAATCTGGGGAGGGAAACAAACATTCATGTCCAATAGGCAGAAATGACCATTCTCTCCCCCTAAAAATAATAGATCAACAGCCTGAAATATAATAATGAAACTTGCAAATCTTAGAGCTTAGAGCCAAAGAAGCTATTCTAAGAGAGGGAGGAACATCAGAACAACAACAACCAATCCACAGAAAGCTGCAAGTCCAGAAAGGTCTAGCAAGATATATTCAGGGTACTAACTGAGAAGAACATGCACTGAAGAATACTTCATCCAGGAAGCCTGTAATGCATAACAGAAGGAGAGATGCAGAGCTTCCAGGGAAGGCAGAAATTGGAAGAATATGTGACTACCAATCCAGCCCTGCAAGTATTAAGGGAGATTGTGTAAGTGGAGAGAGACCCCCAAAGAGTAACATAGACCAGTAAGGAACAGAGACAAGTTATAGAAACAGGGACTTTACAGGCAATAGAGTGGCACTAAATTCATGTCACTAATTTAATAGTTACTCTGAATTTAAATGGGCTAAATGCTCTAGTCAAAAGAAACAGGGTTTCAGATTGGTTAAAAAAACCAGGAACCATCCATATGCTGTCTACAAGAGACTCATTTTCGACCTAAAGACACCTCTAGACTTAAACTGAAGGGGTGAAGATCTATTTACCATGCTAATGTACTTCAAAAGAAAGCTGGGCCAGCAGTCTTCATATCAGAAAAAAAATAGATATTAAATGTAAGAGATGTAGAGGGATACTACATCATAATTAAAAGGTCTATACAACAAGATTAAACAATGGTAAATATTTTTTCCCCATCATAGGAGCAGCACATTAAATAAACCAATTAATAACCAAACTAAAGAAACATATTGACAATAATGCATTAATAGTAGGGGAATTCAACACCTCACTCACAGCAATAGACAGATCATTTAAGCAGAAGATAAACAAAGAAACAAAGGCTTTGAATGCCACATTGGACCAGATGAACTTCACGGATATACACAGAATGTTCCACCCTAAAACAATAGAATACTCATTCTTCTCAAATGCACATGAAATTTTCTCCAGAATAGATCACATACTTGGTTACAAATCAGGTCTCAATTGATACCAAAATACTGAGACTATTCCTGCATATTTTCAGACCACAATGCTTTGATACTGGAATTCAAGCACAAGAAAATATTTGGAAGGAACTCAAACACTTGGAGGTTAAAGAACATCCTACTGAAGAATGAATGGGTCAACCAGGAAACTAAAGAAGAACTTAAACAATTAACTGAAAATAATGAGAATGAAAATACATTGATTCAAAACCTGTGGCATACAGTAAAGGTGGTCTTGAGAGGGAAGTACATAGCCATCCAAGCCTCTCTCAAAAAAATACAAAACAAACAAACAAACAAACAAATACACAAGCAAACCTTACAACTAAAGTACCTACCTGGAGATAGAACAGCAAATAAAGCCTAAACCAAGCAGGAGAAGAGAAATAATAAAGACTAGAGCAGAAATCAAGGAAATAGAATCCAGAAAACCAGTAGAACAGATCAATGAAACTAGAAGCTTCTTCTTTGAAAGAATTAATGATCTTGATAAACCTCTGGCCAGATTTATCCAAAAGAAAAGAAAAGTACTCAATTTAATAAAATCATGATGAAGGGAGGAGAGATAATGACCAATACCAAGGAAATCAAGACAAATGTTAGAACATGTTGTGAACAGCTATATGCCAACAAATTAGGCAATCTGAAAGAAATAGATGCATTCTTGGAAACCTATAAACTACCAAGACTGAAATAGGACTGAATAGACAATCTGAACAGACCAATTACCACTATGGAAATAGAAATAGTATTTAAAAAACTTCCCAAAACTAGAGTTCAGAGACAGATGTCTTCTCAGGAGAATTCTACCAAACATTTACCTATTCTACTGAAGCAATTTCAAAAACTAGAAATGAAAGACAAACTTCCAAACTCATTCTATGAGGCAAGCATTAAATTGATCCTCAAACAAGGCAAAGACAAAAAGGAGAATTGCAGACCAATATCCCTGATGAACATTGATGCCAAAATACTCACCAAGATCTGAACCTACAAGATAACACAGTACATTAAAATGATTATTCACCACGATCAGTTGGGATATTCCTGGGATACAAGCCTGGTTCAACATTTTCAAATCAATCAATGTGATAGAAAACATTAATTAAAAAAAGGCAAGAACTATATGAACCTCTCAATTGATGTTGAAAATGCATTTGATAAAATATTGCATCCTTTATTGATTAAAACTCTTCAAAGTGTAGAGGGAATATTCCTCAATATCATAAAAGCAATCTGTGAAAAGCCCACAGAAAATATCATTCTCAATGTGGAAAAACTGAAAGCTTTTCCCTTAAAGTCAGGAACATGACAGGGATGGCCATTCTCATCACTATTGTTCAGCAAGTTACTAGAAGTCTTAGCCTCAGCAATCAGACAATAAAAAGAAATAAAAGACATTCAAAATGTCAAAGAAGAAGTAAAACTCTCTCATCACTGGTGGCATGGTACTTTATGTGAAAAACCAAAAGGACTCCACTCCAAAATTGGTAGAGCACATACATAAATTCAACACGTCAGCATACAAAATCGGTGCACAGAAATCAGTTGCATGTCTATACACTAGCCATGAGACACAAGAAAGAGACATTAAGAAATCAATCCCATTTACAATTCCACCAAAAGCTGTAGGATACGTAGAAATAAACTTAACCAAATAGATAAAGGATCTGTACTCTTAAAAAGTACAGAACCAAGATGCCCTTCAACGGATGAATGGATAAGGAAGATGTGGTCCATATACACTATGGAGTATTATGCCTCCATCAGAAAGGACGAATACCCAACTTTTGTAGCAACATGGATGGGAATGGAAAAGATTATGCTGAGTGAAATAAGTCAAGCAGAGAGAGTCAATTATCATATGCTTTCACTTATTTGTGGAGCACAACAAATAGCATGGAGGACATGGGGAGTTAGGAGAAGGGAATTGGGGGAAATTGGAAGGGAAGGTGAATCATGAGAAACTACGGACTCTGAAAAATAATCTGAGGATTTTGAAGGGGTGTGGGATGTTGGGGTACCAGGTGGTGGGTATTATAGAGGGCACGGATTGCATGGAGCACTGGGTGTGGTGCAAAAATAATGAATACTCTTATGCTGAAAATAAATAAAAAAATAAATTTAAAAAAAAGTACAGAATATTTATGAAAGAAATTCATGAAGACACAGATAAATTTAAAAACATTCTGTGCTCATGGTTTGGGAGAACAAATATTAAAAAGTCTATGCTACCCAGAGCAGTGTACACATTCAATGCAATGTCTATCAAAATACCATTGACATTTTTTCACAAAGCTGGAACAAACAATCCTAAAATTTGTATGGAAACAAAAAAGACCCTGAATGGCCAGAAGAATGTTGAAAAATAAAAAATCTGGTGGCATCATAATGCCAGAATTCAAACTATATTACAAAGCTGTAATCATGAAGATAGTATGATACTGGCACAAAAACAGACACATAGATCAATGGAACAGAATACGGAACCCAGAAATGTACCCTCAACAATATGGTCAATTAATTTTGACAAAGCAGGAAATAATATCCGATGAAATAAGGGCATTCTCTTCAACAGGTGGTGCTAGGAAAATTGGACAGACACATGCAGAAGAATGAAACTAGACCATTCTCTTACACCATACAGAAATATAACATGAAAATGAATGAACGAAAAACCTAAATGTGAGACAGAAATCCACCAAAGTCCTAAATGAGAACACAAGCATCAACCCCTTCAACCTTGGCCATTGCAGCTTCTTACTAGACATGTTACCAAAGGCCAGGGAAACAAAAGCAAAAAATAAACCATTGGGACTTCATCAAAATAAAAATCTTCTGCACAGCAAATGAAACAGTCGACAAAACTAAGAAGCAACATAGAGAATTCAGTAAGATATTTATAAATGACATCAGATAAAAGGCAAGTACCCAGATATATAAATAATGTATCAAACTCAATACCCAACAAAACTAAGGAGCCACATAGAGAATTCAGTAAGATATTTATAAATGACATCTGATAAAAGGCAAGTACCCAGATATATAAATAATTTATCAAACTCAATACCCAATAAACAAGCAATCCTGTCAAGAAAAGGGAAGAAAACATGAATAGACATTTCTCAAAAGAAGACCTACAAATGGCCAACAGACACGTGAAAAAAATGATCCACATCACTAGACATCAGGGAACTACAAATCAAAACCACAATGAAAAAACAAAACAAAACAAAAACACAATTAGATACAACCTAACTCCAGTCAAAATGCCTAAAATTAAGAAGACAGGAAACAAATATTGGGGCAGATGCAGGAAAGGGGAACCTGTTTACACTGTTGGTTGGGATGCAAGCTGGTATAGCCAGTCTTGAAAACAGTATGGAGGTTCTTCAAGAATTCAAAATTAGGGCTTCCCCATGACCCATCAATTGCACTATTAGGTATTTACCCCAATGATACAATGTGATGAAAAGAATGGGCATCTGCACGTTAATGAGCATAGCAGCAATGTCCACAATAGCCAAACTGTCGGAGCTGAGGTGCCATTCAATAGATGAATGGATAAGGAACATGTGGTTCATATATACAATGGAATATTACTCAGCTATCAGAAAAGATGGGTACCTGTTATTTGCATTGACATGGATGGAACTGGAGAGTATTATGCTAAGTGAAATAAGTCAATAAGAGTAAGACAATTATCAAGTGGTTTCACTCATATGTGGAATACAAGGAATAATACAGAGGATCATAGGGGAAAGGAGGATAAACTGAATGAGAAGAAATCAGAAGAGATAAGCAAGGAGAGACTCTTGACTTCAGAAAAAAAAAAAACCTGGGGATTGCAAAAGGGATGTTTTGGGGTGGGGGTAACTAGTAATGGACATTAAGGAGAGCACATAATGTGATGAGCACTGGATGTTCTATGCAGCTAATGAATCACTGAACACTTAATCAAAAACTAATTTTGGCTTATTGAATTTAAATAAAAAATATTTTAAAAAGCTTATAATAACCAAAATAGTCCACTAATTTAATGCAATCCTTGTTATCAAACCAACAGCATTTTTCACAGAATTAGAAAAAAACAGTTCTAAAATATGTATGCAACTACAAATGACCCCAAATATCCAATGCAACCTTGAAAAAGAAAAGCAAAGCTTAAGGTATCACACTTCTAGATTTCAAGTATTATTTACAAAGCTGCAGTAATCAGAACAGTGTCATACTGGTAGAAAAAGAGAAGCATGGATCAATAGAACAGAACAGAAAATCTAGAAATAACCCCACAATTTTATGATAAATTAATCTTTGACAATGGAGGCAAGAATGTTCAATGGGAAAGAGTCTCTTCCACAAATGGGGTTGGGAAAACTGGACAGAATTATGAAAAGAATGAAAGTAAACCACTTTACTTCAGCATACACTTGTGAGACAGGAATCCATAAAACCCCTGGAAGAGAGCACTGAGATTATTTCTGGCATTGGCCAAAACAACTTTTTTTTTCTGGTTATGTCTCCTGAGACAAGGGAAGCAGAAGTAAAAATAAACTAAAGCTTGAGTAAATGAAAGGACAATATTTTCCTGGATACTAAGATTAAAAAAAAAAAAGTAAAGACAAACTATTGGGACAACATTATAATAATAAGCTTTGTCATAGCAAAGGAAACAATCACAAAACTAAAAGACAACCGATTGGAATGGTAGAAGATATTTGCAAAAGTCATATATGATAAAGAGTTAGTATACAAAATATTAAATAACTTAGGGAACTCAACATCAAAAAAATCCAATTAAAAATGGGAAAAAACATGAACCAATATTACTGCAAAGAAAATATCAGATTGCCAATAGACACATAAAAGGTAACTCTACATCACTCATCATTTGGCAAATGCAAACTCAAACCATAGTGAGATATCACCTCACAGAATTGCTAAAATTAAAAAAAAAAAAACAGGAGAAAAACATGTTTTGGAGAGGATATGGAGAAGAAGGAAACCTCATGTTCTCTTGGTTAAGATGCAACTTGGTGCAGCCAGTTTAGAAATCAGTATGGAGGTTCCTCAAAAATTAAAACTACAACTAGCACACAATCCAGTAATAGCCTTACTGTGAATTTACACAAAGAATACAAAAACACTACTTCAAAAAGGAATATGCACCCCTAGGTTTATAGAAACATTATTTACAATAGCCAAATTATGGAAACAGCCCAAGTGTGCTGTATACACACACACACACACACACACACACACACATACACACATACACACACACACAATGGAATATATAATGGAATATTATATTAATCCATTTTTATTATACACACACAGAGACACACACATATATACATACACATATTCATAAATATTATATTCTTTTTATGAGAATGAAATATTGGGATGCCTGGGTAGCTCAGGTCATGATCCTGAGACCCTGGAATCAAGTCTCATGTCAGGCCCCTTGCTCAGCTGCTCTCCCTCTGCCTGCCATTCCTCCTGCTTGTGCACTCTCTCTCTCTGACAAATGAAGTTTTAAAAGTAAAATCTCAAAAAAATAAAAGAGAGAGAGAGAGAAAACGACATTTTGCTGGGGCCGCTGAGTGGTGCCATCAGTTGTATCCAATTCTTGTTTTCAGCTCAGGTTGTGATCTCAGGGGTCGTGAGATAAAACCCTGTGTTAGGTTTCTCACTCTGTGCAGAGTCTGCCTGAGACTCTCTCCATCCCTCTTTCTGCCCCTCCCTCCTCTAATTTTTTTTTTTTTTTTTTTTAAGAAGGAAATCCTGCTACTTGCAACATGGATGGAGCTAGAGAGTATCATGCTAAGTGAAATACATTAGTCAGAAAAAGAAAAGTAACACATGATTTCACTCATATGTAGAATTTAAGAAGAAAAACAAATGAAAGAAAAAAAAAAAGAAAGACAAACCAAAATACAAACCCTTAATCATAGAAAATAATCAGATGGTTACCAGAGGGGAGGTCCATGGGGGGATGGGTGTAATAGGTGAAGAGGATTAAGACTAAACTTATCTTGATGAGTACTGTGTAATATATGGAATTTTGAATGAGTACACTGTACATCTACAACTGAAACTAATATAACAGTATATGCTAACTACACTGGAATTAAAATATTTTTTAAAGTTAAAAAAATAAAAATAAAGCTTTTTAAAAGGTATTTCATAAAATGGAGATAATGTAGAAAAACTATTATAATAGTATGGGGAGGAAAAAATGGGTTCCTGAATTTGAAAAATGATAGAATGGAAAAGAGAGAAGAAAAATAAGAAATGTGGAATTTTAATCTACAGGGTTTTGATACATAAGAGTTAGAGGAAAGACTACATAAAACTCTCATTGTTTTATATAGGTGGCTAAATTTAAAGCAATAAATGCAGTAAGAAGCATGGAAAATGGAACAAGTTTTATTGGCGGTTGAGGAATAAATATCAAGTTCTATTTTAGGCTCTGAATTTGATGTGTATATGAAATATATGGAAGTAGATCTCTAATAGTCATTTAAAAATTTGGATTTTGAGTTCAACTAGATGTAATCATGGCTGCTAATGTAGGTTTGACAATCATGCAATTATACACAGAGGATACGACTGAAGAAACAGGATTGAAGGAGACTAATTCAGGTAAGGAAAATAAAATAAGGACAACAAAGATAAAATCCTGGAAATTGCTTAAGTGATGTTTAAACAAGCAAGTAGGAATCCAGATTAAAATTCAGTGAAAACTTAGTCTTCTGTGTGAAAATATCTACGTATCCTTTGACCACACTACCTAGCCTCTCTGTACTTCAGTTTCCTTATCAATTAGCTGGCATAATAATAATAGCATTCTCATAGTGCACTTCATAAATATTCAGTACATCTTAATTGTTATTATCAGTATCGTTATTACTATTATTATTCAAGGAGAAGAAAAGATATAGGAAAGAAATGTAAAACCAGTTGAAAGATTATAGGAGATGAAGAAAAGAAAGGAAATACAGATCTTTCTTTCATGTGGTTTTGAAATAAAAGTAGGGAGAAAACCTGAAGGGTAGTCATGGTTGGGAATTGTTAATTAGTTTAAGAAGATTTCTTTGATTATTTATATCTAAGACATATAATATTAATTGTTGGTGAGGGGAATAGGAAATGAAGAAGTGGAAGATTGACACTGGGTCAAGCACTGAACACTTCATTTCCCAAGACAAAAAAAAAAAAAAAAAAAAAAAAAGGAGAGAAAGGTGAAGATAGAGATATTTGGAGACCTGAGTGAAGAAAAGCACATAACTTCACATTAGAATAAATTGATATTCCAAGTATGAGATTGTCATAAAGCAGAGAGCACCTTTAGTGATCGTGAAGGTTTGGATGAAGTTGAGAGACTTAAACTATGGTAAAATATGGCTTTCATATTCTAAAATTTTGATGTTGCAGTAGCTATGAGTGTTGTTGAAATCTATAAAGTGACTGGGTATATAATTTGATGAAATTGAAAAATAAAGATTTGAATACAGAAGTGCTGAAGAATTTTGAGACAGAAATGTTAGAAATTGATTCTGTAAAAGGAAGCAATGACATGGAATGACGTAGGGTGAATGTCGGGTCTAGCCCAAAATATTCAATATAAAGAGTTTCCTGTGGCTTAGGACACCTGATGAACATGCTAAAGAGTTTTCATCTGGTGTGGTAGGAAATCAGAATTAATTCCTTTTCTTTTTTTTTTTAATTACATTTTTAAAAATTTTTTAAATTTCTTCTCAGTGTACCAGAATTCATTCTTTATGCACAACACCCAGTGTTCCATGCAATACGTGCCCTCCATAATACCCACCACCAGGCTCACCCAACTTCCCACCCCCCACCCCTTCAAAACCCTCAGATTGTTTTTCAGAGTCCATAGTCTCTCATGGTTCATCTCCTTCTCCAATTTCCCCCCAACTCCCTTCTCCTCTCCATCTCCCCATGTCCTCTGTGTTATGCTGAGTGAAATAAGTCAAGCAGAGAGAGTGAATTATCATATGGTTTCACTTATTTGTGGAACATGATTCCTTTTCTTAAAACAGAAAGGGGTGTCATGATCACCATAAGATATAGATTATTTGGAAGAAAATGTGTAGGTAGGAAGGTCAGTTAAGAGGCTGTTTTAGTTGTCCTCCTCTGACCAAAAAAATAGCTATTGAATTATATAGAAAGATGTAGTTTGCAATAGCACTGTGAAGGAAAAATCAGTCCTTTAAAATGAAATCCTACCATTTGTACCAATATGGCTGGAGCTAGAGAGTATTATGCTAAGTGTAATAAGTCAGTCAGAGAAAGACAAATATTGTATGATTTTCCCATATGTTGAAATTTAAGAAACACAGCAATAAGCAGAAGGAAAAAAGAAGGAGAGAGACAAACCAAGAAACAGACTCTTAAATATAGAAACAAGTGATGGTTACCAAAAGGGAGGTGGGCAGTGTTAGGGTCCGTGATCAAAGGAACAAGACTGATATAAAGTGAAAATCAAACAAAGCTTTATTTCACGCCAAGCAACAAAAAATCAAACTGACTGGTCAGGGCTATCTCTTATAAAAAGGCGACGACATTGATCCTGACAAGGTCACTCCCAAGAAGACCACTTCGGACGAGGCTGCGAGGCCGCTCCCGGGTCAGAGCCACTCCCAAGAAGAGGCCACTCCAGACAAGGCACTCCCAGGATGAGGCCACTGCTCGATGAGGTTGCTCCCGGGTCGGAGCCGCTCCCAAGAAGAGGCCACTCTGGACAAGGCCGCTTCCCAGACGAGTCTGCTCCCGACGATGAAGAGGTGACAATGACAGCGAGGATAACAAGGAGGACAACCCTGATGACACAGACTCTGCTCCCCATGACACCACTCTGACAAGGCTGCCCCCCAGAGGAGGCGACCGCTGGGGACAAGGCTGCTCACCCACGAGGCTGCACCCCAGACAAGGCTGTTCCAGACGAGGCTGCTCCCAAAACCAGGCCACTCTGGAGGAAGCCTCTTCCCCGGATGATGCTGCTCCCACAGGGCCACTCACTGAGGAGGCCTCTTCCCAGATGAAGCCGCTTCCCAGAACGATGCAGCTCCGGCAAGGCTACGGCTCAGGGTGAAAAAGCCACTCGTGGCTCCCGGTGGTGAGGCATTTCTCGGCGAGGCTGCTGGCAGCTAGGGGCCGCTGGCGTCTTGGGGCCACTGGCGTTGGGACCGCTGGTGTGTCAGGTCCTCTGGCGTCGGGACCGCTAGCATCTTGGGACTGCTGGTATCAGGACTGCTGGCATCTCGGGTCCGCCAGTGGCTGGGGGCCGCTGGTGGCTCGGGGTGCACTTGTGATGAGCACAGAGTGATGTTTGGAATTGTTGAATCACTATATAGTACACAAGAAACGAATATTACAGTGTATATTAACTAACTGGAATTAGAATAAAAGCGTTAAAAATCAGTATTTTAAAATTTTCTATATTAAAGAAAAATTGAAAATTGCCCTACTATACATAAATGTTAAGTAATTTCACCAAACCATACATAAAATAAAAGAACATTATATTGATAAATTGTATAATCTATTTTCTGAATGTTAATATTTAATAATATGAAACCAACATTGAAATTTGTTAGAGAAAATGCTACATGGTAGTTTTTTTTTTTTTTAATTTAACTAGTGAGAAATAATTGTCACTTCACACATAAATTCAATTTCTAGACCCTTATGGATTTAGGCTTATCAACATGAATTAGAGGAGACGTTAGAATTCTAATGCAATAAAATTTAAAGTATGGAAAATATAGAAAAATGTTATAATTTAATTTATCTCCATCCTCAACCCCACCAATTCCTGCTTTTAACATTGTCATAACTTTGGCAACATCAGTAATCAATGTTATTATTCATTCCATATTTTTCTTCATAAGGAATGCATTTATTATCATTCATGGCTTCAATATATTAGTTAGAAGCTACAGTTTTGCTCACATGAACTTCAGAAGGAATTATTTACACTGTTTTTTCAAAGTGAATATTTATATTTCATATTGGATTATACAATTCAGTTTGAAAATCTTAGGAAATTATAAAATCAGGATAATAGGAGAATCTTCAAGTGATTTCTCAGTTCACCCCTGCTTCAGCACATACTTGGTCCTAAATCATGCCATCTATTGCATTTCTGCAGTTGAAAAATTTTCCTTCTTTATAAGCTGAGTATTTCCTTCTGCATGACAAACACATTTTTTTTTTTTTCCTGGTGGCATGAACAACAGACTTCTCTTATGAGATGTCTACTTTTAGTGATATTTGACACAGGGCCATTTGGTCAAATGTTTTGATCAAAAAATATTCATGACCAAAATAAAGCAGCATTAATCAACTTTTAGGACAAATGAAGAGTTTGGAGCATCTATGCTGACACTAATTTAAAATATTTTATTTAGTGGTCATAGACAATGTGTCCTTAACAATAATCATAATAACTCTTCCTCCTTTCTTGAATTGAGAGCAGAAAGAAAGGGTCACTTCAAATGCTGACATAAGCAACAAAATATAAAGGTGCACACTTGCATATATTTTGCTTTATAACCAAATCAAACTTGCAGGTGAATTAATCTGACACATATATAATACCAGATTTTTTTTTTTTATTTTGGTAGGACATGACAATTTGTTATAAGGTAAACAGGCTGCACCATGACTGATGTTCACTTTTACACAAATAGCAAAACTGAACCAATTAAAAAATAAGTTATTGCATGTGAATGGCTTTTGAATGGTATAAAGATTATTCACATATAAAATGATGTTTATAAAAAATAAAAAATTTAAAAAAAAAATGATGCTTGTGGAGAGTTCTATTTTCAGTATTTGATGTTAATAGGTTTTTCTTGATATGAGGGACAATTTAATTTAATTAAAAAATTAAAAAGTACATGAAAAAAATAATTTCACAATTTTCATTACAGTCCTGTACAAACATTAAAAGACAAAGAAGCTTTCTGTTATTCACTGATGACTGGGTTGATATAATCCTATATCAAATGTCCATTTCATCAATCCTCTTGCGCCTTCAAGTTTCCTCTTGAAAGAACAGATAAACCTAGTTCCCTACAATCTCCTCAGGCATCATGGTGCTGAAGGTATTTCAGGGAATTGGTACTCTAGCCCAAGATTTGGGGAATTTTATCTTGGAGGACTGACAGTATTATATTTTTGCTGCTGGTGGGAATACCTGACACAAACAGGTAAGTTTCATGAGTTGCTCCACTGTAATATTTCCACATTCCTTTTCTCTAGGCCAGTGAGATTTTAGTCTAAAGTAGGGTCGGCTTGATGACCATTTTTTCCAAATATATGATTTATTAAAATTTTAAACCTTGAGATTTTTATTATGGATCCTTTGGAAATCACTGCCATACATTCTTAGAAATTAAAAATCTATTTTATCAAACTTTATCTGTAAGAAATGGAAAATTTCTGTTCTCTTTGTATTAATATTTCAATATCTTTTGCTTAAGAATATAAAGATGGAATAATCTAATTGTCTGAGATGGATGAACAACCACTGAAACAAATAAATTGTATGAGTAAGAAGAGAAAAAAAATAGATTTATAATTTAGTATTTAAAATTGATATTTCAACATATTTTACCTCTAATTTGCTTCTTTGTCTGACACTAAGGAGAATAATTTTCAAATTCCTTAAATAAATACAGATAATAATTTAATTTTTTTGCATTTCTCTATTGTCTAGCAGAGAACTAGGAATGGGATATGTGATAAAAAATAATTACAATTTTGAAAAAAAATAATTGTAATTTCTTCATGTTAACATAGGTCCAGAATTCAACCATTGCCTCTCATGGAGGCCTTAGTTTTATTAATTCACTGAATATTCTACATATATTTATTAAATTATATTTATGTACCAGCCACTGCTAGGTTCTAGAGTTGAAAACAGAAATATCATACTGTTTTTACTTTAAAGAAATCAGTTTATTACCAAAGATAAAGAAGTAGAAAATAATAAGAGGTATATAAAGTTGATGAAAACTGTCATCAGTTTGGTTTATTAATGTATCTTCAGCACCTAGCATATGGTCTGCTATAGTGTAGTTGTTCCATAAGCATTTATTTACTGTTTTATGGATAATTAACAATTCTCACTGAGTCATAATTCAGTTTGAGGTGTGTCACAAACTAAATATAACCAATTACTGCCAAACTATCAATATTTACAAAGTATTTACTTTATTTTTAATTAAAGTTTTTAATCTTATATAATTCTCATTCCCCTGCATTCCAAAATACTTAGAAAGGCTGTTTGGTATAGAATACAATCTGCTAAAGTGGGATTGTCTCTGAGTTCTACTTTTAATTCTTATTAAATATGTAACCATATTATCCACTAATTCCACTACTGGATATTTACCTAAATAAATCAAAATACTAATTTGAAAACATATATGCATCCCTATGTTTATCATAGCATTGCTTACAATAGCCAAGGTATGAAAACAGTCCAGGTGTCCAATGATCAATGAGTGGATGAAGACAATGTGGTGTGTGTGTGTGTGTATACTTTTTTGGGTATATATATATATATATATATATATATATATATATATATATAATACACATACATATATAAGATATAATCCATAAAAAGAGATGAAACATTGCTTTTGTATGATGTGTGCATGTATATATACTGCAAATGGCAAGATTCCATTTTTTTGTGAGAGTACTATTTGTATATATTTGAATATATGAATATATATACACACATATATATATGTGACAATTATATATGTCATATATATATATGACTATTAGCCATAAAAAATGCAATCTTGCTATTTGTGACAAATGGAAAGACCTAAAGTATTTTTTATGTTATTTTTAAGTTTGTTTTTTGCAAATTCTTCTATATTTGGTCATTTAACAATGAAGAATTATTTAAATATAAAGTGTTTATGGATCATTCATGTTTATTTGCAATAAATTAATGACTACACATAAATGATAATAATTCTATGAGTGAGCCTAAGAATGCTCCTTACTCAAATTCTTATTATTTTCATTTGATTAGAATTCTTCCACAGAATCCAAGAATCTCTAATATCTTGAAAAATAATGTTAAGAGTGGATAGCAGCAATATATCTAATTTGAGTTTTCATTTGATGAAAATGCTCTCCATGTTTATGTGCTTTATTTTTGGAGACATGCTTACAAATAGCGACCTGAAACCTCTTCTCTGGCCATTTAGGAGAAAACAAAAAACAAAAAACAAGCAAACAAACAAACAAAAAAACATTAAAATTTATCAAAACAACTCAGTAGAAATGTCAATAATTCTTAGTAGGTAATAAAATAGTTTATGTCTATTTTTATTTATTTTTATTTTTAAAGCTTTTATTTGAATTCCAGTTATTTAACATATGCAATAATATACTCAGGTGTAAAATATAGTGATTCAACATTTACATATAACACCTGAGGCTCTTCAAAAAAGTGCATTCCTTAATCTCCATCTCCTAGTTAACCCATCCCCCCATCTGCCTCCCCTCTGGTAACCGTAAGTTTGTTCTGTATAGATAAGCATTTGCTTCATGGCTGGCCTCTCTCTTTTCCCACTTTGATTGCTTCTTTTTTTTTCTTAAATTCCACATATGAGTGAAATCACATGGTATTTCTCTTCCTCTGACCAACGTTTCACTTAGTATAGTACTATTTAATTCTATCCACATCATTGCAAGTGGCAAGATTTCATTCTTTTTTAAAGCTGAGTAATACTCCATTCTATATATCTACAATATCTTTATTTTAATTTTATTTTTTATTAACATATAATGTATTATTAGCCCCAGGGGTATAGGTCTGTGAATTGCCAGGCTTACACATTTCACAGCACTCACCATAGCACATACCCCCCCCAATGTCCATAACCCAACCACCTTCTCCCAACCCACCTCCTTCCAGCAACCCTCGGTTTTCTTTGTGAGACTAAGAATCTCTTGTGTTTTGTCTCCCTCCTGATCCCATCTTGTTTCATTTTTTGCTTCCCTAACCCCAAAGCCTCCACGTTGCCTCTCAAATTCTTCATATTAGGGAGATCATATGATAATTGTCTTTCTCTGATTGACTTATTTTGCTCAGCATAATACCCTCTAGTTCCATCACATCCCTGCAAATGACAAGATTTCATTTCGCTTGATACTGCACAGTATTTCGTTGTGTATATATATATATATATATCACATCATCTTTATTCATCTGTTGATGGACATCTAGGTTCTTTCCATAGTTTGGCTATTGTGGATATTGCTGCTGTAAACATTTGGGTGCACATGCCCCTTTGTATCACTACATTTGTATCTTTAGGGTAAATACACAGTAGTGCAATTTCTGGGTCATAGGGTAGCTCTATTTTCAACTTTTTGAGGAACCTCCACACTGTTTTCCAGAGTGTTTGCACCAGCTTGCATTCCTACCAACGTGTAGGAAGATTTCCCTTTCTCCGCATCCTCACCAGCGTCTGTCATTTCCTACTTGTTAATTTTAGCCATTTTGATTGGTGGGAGGTGGTATCTCATTGTGGTTTTGATTTGTATTTCCCTGATACCGAGCGATGTGGAACGATTTTTCATGTGTCTGTCGGCCATCTGATGTCTTCTTTGCAGAAATGTCTGTTCATGTCCTCTGCCCATTTCTTGATTGGATTATTTGTTTTTCAGTGTTGAGTTTGACAAGTTCTTTATAGATTTTGGATACTAGCCCTTTATCTGATATGTTGTTTTCAAGTATCTTCTCCCATTCTGTAAGCTGACTTTTGGTTTTGTTGTTTCCTTGGCTATGCAAAAGCATTTGATCTTCATGAAGTCCCAGTAGTTCATTTTTGCCTTTGCTTCCCTTGCCTTTGGTGATGTTTCTAGGAAGAAGTTGCTGTGCCTGTGTTCTCCTCAAGGATTTTGATGGATTCTTTTCTCACATTAAAGTCCTTCATCCATTATGAGTCTATTTTTGTGTGTGGTCTAAGGAAATGGTCCAGTTTCATTTTTCTACATGTGGCTGTCCAATTTTCCCAATATCATTTTACATCTTTTTTATGCATTGAATAGTGGATGGACATTTGGACTATTTCCATATTTTGGTTATTGTAGATAATGCTGCTAAAATCATTGGGGTGAAATGTCTCCCTTTGGATAAGTATTTTGCTTTTCTTGAGTAAAGAAATAGTGCAAGTGATAGATCAGAAGGTACTTCTATTTTTCACTTGTTGAGGAACCTCTCCAAGGTTTTCCAGAAAGGCTGAAACAGTTTATTTTTCCAACAACAGTGCAAGAGTGCTATTTTTTTTTCTTTTCCTCACCAACACCTGTTGTTTCTTGTATTGTTGATTTTAACCATTCTGATGGGTGTGAGATGACATCTCATTGTAGTTTTGATTTGCATTTCCCAGAATGTAATTGATGTTGATCATCTTTTCATGTGTCTATTGGCTATATATATGTATATATATATATATATATATTTAGAATAATGTCTAGGTGTGTTTTGCCCATTTTTAATTGGATTATTCATTTTGTTTGTGTATTGAGTTTTAGATGTTCTTTATATATTTGGGATACTAACCCTTTATGAGACAGGTCATTTTCAAATATTTTCTCCCTTTCTTAAAGTTTCCCTTTAGTTTTGTTGATTGTCCCCTTCACTCTGCAGAAGTACTTTATTTTGATGTAGTCTCAATAGATTATTTTTACTTTTGTTTCTCTTGCCTCAGGAGACATATCTAGAAAAAAGTTGCTACAACCAATGTCAAAGAAGTTATTGCCTCTGTTCTCTTCTAGGGTTTTTTATGGTTTCCTGTCTCACATTGAGGTCTTTAATCCATTTTGAATTTATTTTTGTGTATGGTGTAAGAGCATGGCCTGCTTTTATTGTTTTGCTGTCTTGTTTTGCCAACACCTTCTGCTGAAGATATTGTCTTTTGTCCATTAATTGTCTATGTAGTTGTGGGTTCATTTCTATTTTCCAAATTGTGTTCCATTGATCTGTGTCTATTTATTTTCCAGTACCGTCCTGTTTTTATCATTACAGCAATATACCTTGAAGTCCAGAATTGGAATGACTCCAGCTTTGCTTTCCTTTATTAAGGTTATTTGACTAGTTAGGGTCTTTTTGTATCATGTTCAATTTCTTTCATCAGTGTTGTATAGTTTTCAGAGAATACGTCTTTCACCTCTTTAGTTATGTGAATTCCTAAGTGTCTTAATGATTTTGGTGCAATTATAAGTAGAATTGATACCTTAAATTATCTTTCTGCTGCTTCCTTTTTAGTGTAAAGAAATGCAACAGATTTCTGTACTTTGACTTTGTATCTTGCAACAGTACTGAATTTGTGTGTCAATTCTAGCAGTTTTTTGATGGAGTCTTGGGTTTTCATGTCGTCTAGAAATAGTGAAAGTTTTACTTCTTCCTTACCAATTTAGATGTCTTTCTCTTCTTTTTGTTTTCCGATTGTTTTGGCTAAGACTTTGAGTACTATGTTGAATCGAAATGGTAAGATTGGACATCCCTCTCTTGTTCCTGACTGTAAAGGAAATGCTTTCAGTTTTTCCCCATTGAGGATGATATAATTCATGTGATTTTCATATATTTTCTCTCAACCTAATTTGCTGGGGGGTTTTATCATGAATGAATGTTTTACTTTGTCAAATATTTTCTGCATCTATTGAAATGGTCATATAGTCCTTATAATTCCTTTTATGAACATGATGTAACACATTGATTTGTGAATATTGAACACTCTTGTAATGCAGGAATAAATTCCATTTGATTGTGGTGAATGATTTTTTTCATATGATGTTGGGTTTAGTTTGCTATTTTTTTGTTGAGAATTCTGGCATCTTTGTTCAGTTCATCATAGATATTGGACTAGAGTTCTTTTTAGTGATGTCCTTATCTGGTTTTGGTTTCAGAGTAATACTGGCCTAATAGATTGAATTTGGATGTTTTTCTTTCACTTCTCTTTTTTTTGGAAAAGTTTGAAAAGAATAACTTTTGATTTGTTTTGTTTTTAGAATAGGTATTAACTCTTGTTTAAAAGATTGGTACAATTTACCTGTGAATTTCATCATGAGCTTTTATTTTTGGGAGTTTTGTATTGCTGATACTATTATTTGGAGGTTATTGGTCTGTAAAGGAGTTCTATTTCTTCAGGTTTCAATTTTGGTAATTTATATGTCTTTCAGACTTTACACATTCTGGGTTGTCCAATTTATTGACCTATAATTTTCCAAATATTCTCTTATAATTGTTTGAATTTCTGTGGCATTTGCTGTTATTTCTCCTCTTTTATTTGTTATTTTATATATTTGGGGTCTTTCTCTTTTCTTTTTGATAAGTCTGTCTAGGTGTCTGTAAATTTTATAAATTTTTGAAAAAAATCAACTCCTGGTTTCACTGTAATTTTTGTGTGTGTGGGGGGGTTCTATGTCATTTATTTCTGCTCTAATCTTTATTATTTCATTCCCACTGCTGGTTTTAGGTTTTGTTTGCTTTTTTATTTTTATTTTTTTCCTAGCTCCTATAGTGATAAGTTTAGGCTTCTATTTGAGATATTTCTTGCTTCTTAAAGTAGACCTGTATTTCTATATACTTTCTATTTAGGACCTCTTTTGCTGTAGCCCAAAGATTTTAGACCATGATGTTTTGACTTCCATATGTTTCAATGTCTTTTTTGAAACTGTGCTTTGATTTCCTGGTTGACCAATTTAATGTTTAGTAGCATGTTTTATAACTTCCATGTATTTGTGGCCATTCCAGATTTTTTCTTGTGGTTGCCTTCTAATTCCTTTGCCTTGTAATCAGAAAAGTTTCAAGGTATAACTACAATTAGTTTGTGCTATTTGAGCCCTGTTTTGAGGCCTAATAAGTGATGTATTCTGGAGAATGTTCCATGTGCAGCTGAAAAGAATCTGTATTCTGCTTTTTAAGGATGAAAATATTCTGAATATATCTGTTGAGTGATGTCATCCAAAATGTCATTCAAAGTCATTGTTTCTTTCTTGATTTTCTGTTTAGATGAAGTGTCCATTGTTTTTTGTTTGTTTGTTTGTTTTGTTTTGCTTTAAAGATTTTTATTTATTTATTTGATAGAGAGAGATCACAAGTAGGCAGAGAGGCAGGCAGAGAGAGAGGAAGGGAAGCAGGCTTCCTGCTTAGCAGAAAGCCCAACACGGGGATTAATACCAGGACCCTGAGATCATGATCTGAGCTGAAGGCAGAGGCTTTAACCCACCAAGCCACCCAGGTGCCCCAAGTGTCCATTGCTTCAAGTGAAGTGTTAAAATATGCTACTATTATTGTATTATTATCAATGACTTCCTTTATGTTTGTTATTTACTGTCTTATAAATATATATATATATATATATATATATATATGAATTTATATATTGAGGTATTCTGATATTGGGTGCAGAAATATTTACAATTGTTAGATCTTGTTTGATTGTCCCTTTATTACCATATAGTACCCTATTTGTCTCTTGTCTCGGTTTTGTTTTAAAGTCTAGTATATCTGATGTAAAAATTGTTAATCCAGCTTTCTTTTGACAATCATATCCATGATGAATGTTTCTCCATCTTCTTACTTTCAATATGCAGGTGTACTTAGGTATAAAATGTCTCCTGTCAATAGTATATCAATGGGTCTTTTTTCTTTCTCATTCATTCTTACAACCTATATATTTTGATTGGAACATGTAGTTCATTTATATTTAAAGTGTTTATTGGGGAAGGAGGCAAGATGTTAGAATGGGAGGACTCTATACACATTTCTTCTCTGGATTACGACTAGGTTACTATCAAATTATACTAAATATCACAGAAATTAACCTGAAGACTGACAGAATAAACTACACAACTAATAGGAGACGAGAAGCCACATGAAAGAAGGTAGAAAGTGTGGCAACCTGGGTTAGCAGAGAAATGGCTCCAGGGTGTTGTGGAGGAAAGGCAGCCATGGTTATGGAGAATGGCAAGAGAGAGAAGAGCACACAAAAAATGCACAAGGTGAACATTTCCACAAAGTCATTGGCTGGTAAAATGATAGGGGCTGATTTTCAAGATTTCTTGCAACCAGAGGGGCTTAAAGACTGGATTTTAAAAGTTCAGCAGGCTTGACTATGATAGAGTCCTAAAGACACTAATCTACTTCTCTAGAGAAGGCAGACAAACAACCCTGGGTGCATAGGGCATGGTGATAGCTATCTGAAAAATGTCTGGGACACATAGAGGGGAGATTATTCATTCCCTTTGGAGTGTGTCTCTGAGAGGCAGTGTTCAGAGATGACTTTCTTGTGACAAAGGAGCTTGTTGAAACCATTTCCCTCCTTTGCCCCCAGTATAAACTCAGAGCCAACGTCTAGAAGCAGCAGAGTTCTACACTGGCTGCCTAATATGCTTACACCAAGTCTTACTTCCCAGACCTCTGGTATAGCTGCCCTTCTTGGTTAAGACTGACTCAGCATCAGAGCAAGAGACACCTCCACCAGATGAGCACAAGCTCCTGACCACACCATGTCTCTAATGACTACAGTTTTAAGATTCATCAGGCTTAGCTAGGATGGAGCCCACAAGGCACTGTGATGCTCCTGGAGAGAACTCAGGCAAATGACTGAGAGTCAGAGAGTATGGAAACAGCAATCTGAAAAACGCCTGAGTCATACATGGGGAAGATCATTTGCTCTTCTGAGTACTTCCCTGAGAGGTGGAATTCAGGGAGACACCACTCCTGTGACAAAGGCACCAACTGGTATAATTTCTCTCTCCTTCCATTTAGATTAAACAGAGGAACCTGTAATAAGCAGTGCAGCATGGACATTGGCTGTCTAACCTGCATCCACTAAGTCCCTCACTCCTGCACTCTGGTGTGATTGGCCCTCTCAGTCAGATATGCCTCAGTTCCAGTGCAGTGGGTCCCTTCCCCAGAAGACAAGCAGAAACATTTTCTCACAACACATCCTCAACCAGAGTTATGCAAGTCTTTAGTTCTAGTGGAAGTAGTATCAGGTCTCATGTAACAAGCAGACCAGAGCACACCTAGTTAAAACTTTCCACATTCTGGCCACAGACACAACACGGCTTATGATAGGCCTACAGAGCCTCTACAAATTACTTGTCTCCAGGATGGAGCAGCCAAATTACAACAGTGGAACAAATGCAGCACACACCAAAGACACTCCCTGAAACACCAGGCGCTGGATGCTATACGACCTCTCCTTCATAAAGGTATTACTCGTAGGAGCAGGAAACATGACAGACTGTTCTAACAAATGGAATAAGGCAGACACAGACAAAATACCAAGATGGAAGTATTCATCCCAAATGAAATAACAAGATAAGGTCACAGACAGAGATCTGAGCAAAAGAGACACAGGCAACATGCCTGAATGGAGAATTTAGAGCAATCTAAACTATCATAAGAATACTTGATGAACTTGACAAAATAATGGAAGACTTCAAAGAAGCCATTATGACAGAGATAAAAAAGTTAAAAAAAGCATCAGTCAGAAATGCAAAATGCAATAAATGAAATTGGAAAGACATTTGATGCAATGCATACATGGCTGGAAGACAAGAGGAATGGATAAGTGATGTAGAAGAAAAATAATGGTAAATAATTTATATGAACAAAAAAGATAAAGAAGAATTATACAACCTGAACTTAGACTTAGGGAAATCAATGTAATGTACCCATCAAATGTAATAGTATTCATATTATAGAAATCCCAGAAGAAGAAGAGAGAAAAGGGGACAGAAAACATACTTAAGGTAATAATATTTGAAAACTTCCCTAAGCTGGGAAAGTAAACAGATATCCAGATCCAAGAGGGACAGAGAACTGCCATCAAAATTAATAAAAGCAGGCCAACAAAAAGATATATTGTAACGGAATTTGGAAAATATAGTGATAAAGAAAAAAGTCTTAAAATCAACAAGACAAAAGAATTCCTTAACTTACAAGGGAAGAACCACAAGGTTAGGTGGAGGTTTCTCCACATGAACTTGACAAGTCAGAAAGGAGGGATGCAATATATTCAATGTGCTAAATGGGAAAAATCTGCAGCCAGGAATACACTATGCAGCAAGGCTTTCATTCAGGATAGGAGAGATAAAGAATTTCCCAGACAAATGCAAACTGAAAGAGATCATGCCCACTAAACCAGGCTTGAACAGACTATTAAAGGGGAAACACTGGGTGGAAAGGAAAGACCAAAATTGACAAAGTCTAGAAAAGAATAAAGAAAATCTCTTGGGAAAAAAAGACAACCAAGTTAAAAAGAAAAGTCACTAAATACATATCTATCAATAATTACTCTGAATAAATGGACTAAATATTCCTATTAAAAGGTATATGGTGTCAGTATAAAAAACAAAACCCCATCTATATGCTATCTACAAAAAAACTCATTTTAAATCTAAAGATGATTGCAGATTGAAAGTAAGGGGATGTAGAGGAGAAGGAAGGATGGTGTCGGAATAAGGAACCCCATTTCAAGAGGTTTCCTGAATTTAGCTGGATATCTATCAAACCCCTTTGAACACCCACTAAAATAAATCAGTAGGTGTTATATGCAACTAAAGAATGGTTGAACATAACAGCAAAAACTATAGTATGATGTACTATATGCTGGCTAACTGAACATTAAAAAAAAAAAAGAACAATCACAAAATCAGCCTGAGATGTAAGAATATATACATGAATCTCCACAAGCAAAAGAGCAACTGCTTTATGCAAGGTAGGAGGTGCAGACTTGTGAATCTGTGGGGAAATATGGGAATATAAACAGAAGGGGGAGGAAGCATCCATAAGCTGACTCCTGGAAAGTGACATAACACAGTGCAAAATCTGAACCCTCAGAAGTCTAGTGAGTGGCATCCCTCCCTGAAAGAAACTCTGAAAATGAAAAGGCAGGATTCTAGGTAGGACATTGTGGTCTCATGACACAAGGAAATACAAACCAAAAGGTTTTCCTGAACCAGTAGAGTGTCTGAGCAGAGGAGCCAAGGAGGAAGTTATGTTAAGCAAGCCCAGGAAGGGAATCTCAGCTCAGATCACCATAAACCATGAGCCAGGGCAGTTGAAAATTACTCTTTCCTTGAACAGCCTGAAAAAACCTGTAACCTTTACCCAAGACTGGACAAAATTTTGCAGAATAGTAGCAGCAAGGAAAGGGCTTTAGAGCGGCACAGACACAAGATCCAGGAGTTTTGGGTGAATGCAGGAGCCCACAGCCACTTGTTGTTTTAGAATCACAAAAGGCAGTGGCACTCCCAGGACTCTGGGACTACCTCTGAGAGTTGCTATCAACATGCACCATGGGAGGTGGCAATTTTTGGTAGCACAAACAGAAGTGAAGACTGTTTGTCCTAGAAGATTTATTAAACGAGGTAGACTGCAAATTTTCTGCTCTGGCCCAGAAGTTTGGGCACTGCCATTTTTGCTCTGATCTTCTGAAGAGGCTTGGAAAGCCCCCAGGGAACAAAAGCCAGACAAAGGACCAGTTTCCATCAAGCCCATCCCCCTGAAAGGGGGTGGGGCAACTCCACACAGGGAGGGTTGCCTGAGAAAGACCACAGCAGGCCCCTCCCCCAGAAGACAGGCTGGAAGAAAAGGTGGATGACAATCCTATGGATCCCATAAGAATGTAAAATCGCAATGCCAGGGGAAATTTTTATACTGAGCTCCAGGTTTGGCTTCATGACTTGTTTGTTTTTCTGGATAAAATATTCCTTTTCTTTTCTTTTTCTTATACTTTTTCTTTTCTTTTTTCTTTTCCCCTCATTTCAACTAAATGTTTATTATATCAACTTATTTTTAATAGTCACTTTTTATCTTATATTTTTTCACACCTATATTTTTGATAGAAATTGCTTTATTTTAGTCCCTTTTTCACTCTATTCAATTTTACCTTTATATATGTATATGTTTTACTTTCCTTGTAATTTTGAGACATGGTATCCTCTAACACACAGAACAAAATACACCCAGGAACGACTGAAACACCCTGCTTTGCCACAGCCTGATTTGCCCCCATTCCCATACCCCATTTTAATTTATTTTTATTTTTTAAAGTTTATTTTTGTGGCTCACTTTGGCTTTGTTTTTTCAGTGGTGGCTTCTGAGCACTCCAGATTTTGTTAGGGTACATCTTGTTTGGGTGGTGGTTGATATTTTGGTCTCTGCTTATTCACTCAACCATCCCTTAACACAATGACTAGGAAGAACTCTGCAAAAAGAAAAGAAACAGAGACAACGTCTTCTGTCACAGAACATATGAATATAAGCAAAATATCAATGATAGAACTCAGGATAGAAATCATAAAATAATAGCCAGGCTTGAAAAAAAAAAATCATTTGTGACAATGTAGAATCTCTAAGAGCAGAAATGAGGTCTGATCAGGTTGAGCTAAAAAATGTTATGATTGAGATGCACTCTAAACTGGATATTCTAACAGCCAGGGTAAAGGAGGCAGAAGAGATTATTAGTGATCTAGAAGATAAGCTGATGGAAAGGAAGGTAGTTGAGGAAAACAGATATGCTGTTAGTAACCCATAAAAAAAAAAATTGGAAAGATTAATGATTCCATGGAATGTTCCAAAATGAGACATATTGGGATCCCTTAGGGAGTAGGGGGGTCCTAGAAGGTATATTTGAGCAAATCATAGCTGAGATCTTCCATAAGCTGGGGAAGGAAGCAAACAGAGAGGACCCCTCCCAAAATTGATAAAAATAGACCAACACCCTGACATATAATAGTGAAGCTTCCAAATTTTACAGCCAAAGAAACTACCCCAATAATAGCCAGGGAGAGGAGGTTCCTTATGTATATAGAGAGGAACATCAGAATAACATCAAACATATCCATAGAAAACTGGCAATCCAGAAAGGGGTAGCAAGACATATACAGGGTAATGAATGAAAATAAAATGTAGCCAAAAATGACTTTATCCATCATACAATTATTCAGAATGGATGGAGAGATAAAGAGCTTTCCAGAGAGTCAGAATAGGAAAGAATATATGACTACCAAGCCAGGCCTGCAAGAAATATTAAGGGAGATTCTGCTAGCAAAAGGAGACCCCAAGAGTAATATAGACCAGAAATAAATAGAGAAAGCCTACAGAAACAGGAACTTTAGAGGGAATACATTAGCAACAAATTCATCTTTCAATAGTTACTCTGAATTTAACTGGTTTGAATGCTCCCATTATAAGACACAGGGTTTCAGATTGGATTTAAAAAGCAGTACCCATCCATATGCTGACTATAAGAGACTTGTTTTAGACCTAAGACACCACCAGATTGAAAGTGAGGGGATGGAGAACAATTTTTAATGCTAATGGACTTCAAACAAAAACTGAGGTAGCAGTCCTAATATCAGACAAATTAAATTTTAAAACATAGAATATAGTTAAATATGAAGATGAACACTATATGATACTTAAAGGGTCTATCCAACAAGAGGATTGAAAAGGAGTAAATATCTATGCCCCCAACATAGGAGCAGTCAATTATATATACCAATTAATAACCAAAATAAAGAAACATATTGATAACAATAATACATTAATAGAAAGAAACTTCAACATTGCACTCACAGAAATTGACAATCGAAGCAGAAAATCAACAAAGAAACAAGAGCTTTGAATGATACATTGGACCAGAGGTACTTTGTAGACACATATAGAACATTCTATCCTAAAACAACAGAACACCCATTCTGCTCAAGTGCACATGGAACTTTCTCCAGAATAGATCACATACTATGTCACAAATCAGTCCTCAATCTATAGCAGAAGACTGAGATTATTGCCTGCATATTTTTAGACCATATTAATTTGAAACTGGAACTCAAACATGAGAAAATATCTGGAAGGAACTCAAACACTTGGAAGTTAAAGAGCATCCTGCCAAGAATGCTTGGGTCAACCAGAAAATTAAAGAAGAACTTAAACGATTAACTGAAATTAATAAGAATGAAAGCACTTCAGCCCAAAACCTATGGTATACTGCAAAGGCAATCCTAAGAGGGAAGTTCATAGCCATCCAAGACCTTCTCAAAAATTAGAAAAATTTTAAGTGCACAAGCTAACCTTACAATGAAAGGACCTGGGGAAAGAACAGCAAATAAAGCCTAAACCAAGGAGGAGAAGATAAATAATAAAGATTAGAGTAGAAATCAAAGAAATAGAAACCAGAAAACCAGTAGAACAGATTAGCAAAACTAAAAGGTGGTTCTTTGAAATAATAAATAAGATAGATAAACCTCTGCCCAGACTTATCCAAAAGAAAAGAGAAAGGGCCCAAATCAATAAAAACATAAATGAAAGGGGAGAGATTACAACTAACACCAATGAAATAGAGACAATTACTAGAAATTTTTCCAGTGATTAAACGCCAATAAATTGGGCATTCTGGAAGAAAAAGATGCATTCCTGGAAACTTATAAACTACCAGGACTGTAATAGTATTAGATAGACTATCTGAACAGACCAATAATCACAAAGGAAATTAGGGCAGTATTCAAAAAACTGCCAGAAAAACAGATGGTTCTCCAGGGGAATTCTACCAAACATTTAAAGAAGAATTAATACCTAGACTTCTGAAGTTATTTCAAAAAATAGAGATGGAAGGCAAACTTCCAAACTCATTCTATGAGGCCACCATTACCATGATTTGAAAACGAGACAAAGACCCCATCAAAAAGGAGAATTATAGACCAATATCCCTTATGAACATGGATGCCAAAACACCAATATCTCAACCAATAGGATCTTACAATACATTAAAAGAATTATTCAACAAGACCCGGTAGGATTTTTTTCTTCGAATGCAAGGGCTGATCAACATTCCCAAATCAATCCACATGATAGAGAACATTAATAAAAGAAAAGGCAAGAATAATATGACCCTCTCAATTGAAGCAGAGAATGCATTTGATAAAATACAACATCTTTTCTTGATTAAAACTCTTCAGAGTGTAGAGATAGAGGGAACATACCTCAATATCATAAAAGCCATCTCAATAAGCCCACAGCAAATATCATTCTCAATGGGGAAAACTGAGAGCTTTTCCCTTAAAGTCAGGAAGACAACAGGGATGCCCACTCTCACCACTATTGTTCAACATAGTCTTGAAGTCCCAGCCTCAGCAATCAGACAAAAAAAGAAAAAGAAAAAATAAAAGACATTCAAATTGGCAAAGAAGTCGATCTCTCTCTCTCTGCAGATGACATTATAGTTTATGTTGGAAACAAACAAACAAACTCCACCCCAAAATTGCTAGAACTCATAAAGCAATTCAGCAGCATGGCAGGTTACAAAATCAATGCACAAAACCCAGAAGGGAGTTGAGGGAAATTGGAAGGAGTGGTGAATCATGAGAGACTATGGACTCTGAAAAACAATCTGAGGGTTTTGAAGGGACGGGGGATGGGAGGTTGGGGGAACTAGGTAGTGGGTATTAGGGAGGGCACAGATTGCATGGAGCACTGGGTGTGGTGCAAAAACAATTAATACTGTTACACTGAAAAAAAAAAGAAATAAATTTAAAAAATTTAGTTGCATTTCTATACACTAACAATGTAACTGAAGAAAGGGAAACAAAGGAATCAAATCAATTTACATAGCACTCAAAACCATAATATATAGGAATAAACTTAAACAATGAAAGGATCTATACACTAGAAACTACAGAACACATACAAAATAAATCGAGGAAGAAACAAAGATAGAAAAAAATTTCATGTTCATGGTTTGGAAGAACAAACATTGTTAAAATGCCTGTGCTGCTCAGAGCAGTCTACAATTTCAAAGAAATCCCTACATAAATACCATTGTCACTTTTCAGAGTTGGAACAAACAATCCATAAAATTGTTATGGAACTGGAAAAGATCTCATATTGCCAAGGGAATATTGAAAATGAAAACCAAAGTGAGTGAAATTGTGATGCCTGAGTTTAAGCTATATTACAAAGCCATTATCATCAAGGCAGAAGGGTATTGGCAGAAAAACAGACATCCAGATCAAAGGAACAATGTAAAGAGAAATGGCCCTCAATTCTATGGTCAATTAATCTTCAAAAAATTAGGAAAGAATATTCAATGGAAAAAAGACAGTCTCTTCAATAAAGGGTGCTGGTAAAGTTGAACAGCCACATGTAGAATGAAACTCTACCTTTCCCTTACATCATACACAAAGATAAACTCAAAGTGGATGAACGACCTCAATATGACACAATAAAGCATCAAAATCCTTGAGGAGTACATAGGCGGTAACCTCTTCAACATCAGCCACAGCAACTTCTTGCTAGATATGTTTCTAAAGACAAGGGAAAGAAAAGCATAAGTGAACTTTTGGATATGAATCAAGACAAAAATCTTCTGCACAGCAAAGGAAACTGTCAGCAAAACTAAAAGACAACTGATATAATGGGAGAACATATTGGCAAATGACTTACAGATATAAGGCTTTTATCCAAGATCTCTAAATAACTTCTCAAACTCACCACCCCCAAAACAAATAATCCAGTCAAGAAATGGGCAGAGGACATGAACAGACACCTCTCTGAAGAAGACATAAAATGGCTAAGGGACACATGAAAAAATGCTCCACATGACTAGCCATCAGGGAAATACAAATCCAAACCACAATGAGATACCACATTACACCAGCTGGAATGATTGAGATGTCCTTCAGCTGATGAATGGGTAACCATATGGTTCATATATACTCTGGAATATTACTCAGCCATCAGAAAGGATGACTATTTACATCAACGTGACTGGAACTGGAGGGGATTGTGCTGAGTGGAATAAGTCAAGCAGGGAAAAACAATTATTATGTGGTTTCACTCATATGTGGAATATAAGGAATAGTGCACAAGACAATAGAGGGGGAAAACTGATTTAGAAGAAACCAGAGAGGGAGACAAACCGCAAGAGAGTCTGGACTCCCAGAAACAAACAGGGTTATAGAAGGGAGGGGGTGGGAGGATGTGATAACTCAGTGATAGGGATTAAGGAAGGCACAAGTTGTGATGAGCACTGTGTGTTATATGCAACTAATGAATTGTTGAACACTAAATCAAAAACTAATATTGTACTACATGTTGGCTAACTGAACATAATTATTATTTTTATTTATTTATTTTTTTAAATTGATTTGTTTTCAGCATAACAACATCATTATTTTTTCACCACACCCAGTGCTCCATGCAATCCATGCCCTCTATAATACCCACCACCTGGTACCCCAACCCCCACCCCCCCGCCACTTCAAACCCCTCAGATTGTTTTTCAGAGTCCATAGTCTCTCATGATTCACCTCCCCTTCCAATTTACCCCAACCCCCTTCTCT
>NC_081575.1:59160414-59166914 GCF_022355385.1 Mustela nigripes | reverse complement strand
AGAATTGTGGGATCGAATTAATAATAAAAATTGTCCTATGAAGTAGTGGTGGTTGTTCTCTTGTTGCCTTTTTTTTTTCCTTTCCAGGTTGGTTTTCTGGGGGAGGGGTCTGCCACTTGGGTTTTCAGTCCCTGAAGTCCTCTCAGCTAAGTCCTCCCATCCCCCTTAAGGGGGTTGGCTCTGAGGAAACTGGTTTTTTCATGCTTTTGTTTTCTGGAGGTTTTTATATTTGTTCACTTTTGTTTTTCTCTCTCGCCTTGACCACTTTTGATGGTTTTTGTAGGTTTAGAGGAAAGCAAACTGCACCCTGACCTCCCTCTCAGAGAGAAGCCTCAGTCTGGATGCAGAGCCCATATAAATCCCCCCTTGGCCGCAGGCAGAGCAGGTTCCCAGTCAAGGTCCCTGGGGACTCAGGATTTTTTGATTGTACCCAAATCCACGGCAGTGGCGTCTGTCTGGGCAGCTCCAGACTGCCAGAGAAGTTACAAGCAGCGATCGCACACTGAGATTTTCCCACTGGCCCGGGCTGGCAGTGCCTGGTCTTTCTGGTTTGAGAGCACCCAGCTGGCATTTGTGTGCACCTCTCTCAGGGGAGGGCGCGGGGCATGACTCAGACTCTGATGGCACAGCAGGGCACTTGCATGGGGACTGCAAAAAGGCTGTGCTTCTGTTGGCTGGCGAGGTTCCCAGCCCCTCATGGGAGCTCAGTGCCACTCATTCTCTGACGCGCTGGTGGTTCAGGGACATTGACCTGGTTTCTCTGCCGCACTCTCTCTGGCTCTGTGCCAGGGCTAGCTGTCCTGAGTCTGGGGACTGAAGCCCCGACCCTAACACCCCAATTCCCACAATTTCCCCCTGGTGATCCTTTGCTCTTTTTAAGTGCTTTCTACTAGACTCCCGAGTTAATGTTGGTCCCCAGGCGCAAGGCACTCTCATATTGGGATATTGCTTTCCAACAGGTCGCCTCTGGTGGCTCCCTCCCCATTTTGTTTATATTCCCCTATCAGTCTGACTTTCCCACTCTGCTTTACCTGCTCACTGGCATCTTCTGCTCCAGTAGAGATCCAGACGTGTATAATTCTGATCTCAGGCTGATTTCGTGGGTGATTGGAGATCTTTGGAAGGTAATCAGCTCACTTTAAGGTGCAGGTTGAACTGGCACCTCCTCCTACTTCCCTGCCATCTTGTCTCCCCTGAACATAATTATTAAAAAAAAAAAAAAGAAAAGAAAGAAAGAAAGAAAACATGTTTTAGCTGGTGGCTACAGTTAAGAATGGGTGACTAATAAGTATAGGCACCTGGGTCTTATCTGAATACTCTAGCTCAATAAAAATACCTAGACGTCAAAAATAAATAAATAAATAATAAGTGAGGGGATGTAGAAACATTCATCATCATGAAAGGATGTTAATAGATAGAAGAGGAATACTTATGTTGGACGCACTAGAATGTAAACCAAACGTTGTAACAAGAGATGAAGAAACACATTAAGGGGTACAATCTAACAAGAGGTAACAACTGTAAATATTTATGCAACCAACATGAAAGCACTCAAATATATGAAACAATTTATAAGAAACATAAAGGAATCCATCAAAAATAATATAATAACAGTAGAGTCCTTTAACACCCTACTTATAAAAATGGATGGATCATCTAAAAATAAAATCAAGAAGGACACAAAAGCTTTGAATAACACACTGAACTGAATGGACATAACATATATACTCAGAACATTCTATCCTAAAGCAGCAGAATACATATGCCTTTTAAGTGTGCATGGGACTTTCTCCAGAACAGATAACATAAAATAGGTCACAAAGCAGGCCTCAACCAACACAAAAAGATTATACATGCCTATTCTCTGACCACAACACTTTGAAGCTTGAGGTCAACCACAGGCAAAAACTTGTAGAGATCAGGAATGCATAGAGCTTAATCAAAATGCTACAAAACATTGAATGTGTCAACTAGTAATTCAAAGAAATAAATAAATACATGAAAACAAAGTTAAAACACCATGGCCCAAATCTTTTGATTTGGACAGTCCTAAGAGGGAAGTATAATATCAATATAGGGCTACCTTATGAAGAAAGAAAAATCTCAAAGAAACAACTTAACCAGGGGCACCTGGGTGTCTCAGCGGTTAAGCAACTGTATTTGACTCAGGTCATGATCCTAGGGTCCTGGGATCAAACACCATATCGGCCTCCCTGCTCAGCAGGAAGCCTGCTTCTCCCTCTCCCATTTCCCTTGCTTCTGTTCCTTCTCTCACTGTGTCACTCTCTGTCAAATAAATAAATAAAATCTAAAACAACAACAACAACAAAAAACCCACAAAAAACAACTTAACCTTATACCTAAAGGAGCGAGGAAAAATAGCAAAGGCTAAAAGTAGCAGAAGGAAGGAAATTATAAAGTTTAGAGCAGCAGGAAATGAGACAGTACCTAAAATAAACAAGCAAACAATAATAGAACAGATCAATGAAACAAGATTTTTTTTAATTGATAATATCAAAAAAACCCTTGTCAGACTTATCAAAATAAAGAGAAAGCACCTGAATAAATAAAATCACAAATTATAGAGGAAAATAACAACCAGCACCACAGAAATACAAATAATTTTAAGATAATGTTATGGGGGAGGACAAGATGGCGGGGAAGTAGGAGGAGGCACCTTTTCAACCTTTACCCTAAAGTGAGCTAATTACTTACCAAAGAATTCCGATCACCCATGAAATCAGCCTGAGATCAGAATTATACAGGTCTGGATCTCTACAGGGGCAGAAGATGCCAGTGGGCAGGTAAAGCTGAGTGGGAATGTCTGACTGATATCGGAAGATAAACAAAAGGGGAAGGGAGACACCAGAGGCAACCGACTGGAAAGTTGAGAGTGCCCTGCGTCTGGGGACCAGCATTAACTTGGAGTCTGGTTGAAAGCACTCAAAGAGAGCAAAGGATCATGGGGGGCAGGTGAGAATTGTGGGAATCGGGGTCGCTAGGGACAGGAGCTTAAGTTCCAAGACCCAGGACAGCCTCCCCTGGCGCTGAGCCAGAGAGTGCGGCAGAGAAACCAAGTCTTGGTCCCTGAGCCGCCAACGTGCCAAGAATATGTGGGGTCCGGCTCTTGTGAGGGGATGGGAGCCTCCCCAGACAGCAGAATGCCCGGCCATGCTAACAGAGCCTGAGACACGCGTGCCCCTCACCCTTCCCTGAGAGAGGTGCGTGAAGGCCAAGACTGGCGCTCTTAGACCCACGCCATATCACCAGAACCTGAGGCAGGTGCATGACCCTCACCATTCCCTGAGAGAGATGCATGCAAGCCCGGCGCTCTTAGACCCAAAAAGATCAGGCACTCCCAGCCCGGGGCCAGTGGGAAAACCTCAGTGTGCAATAATTGATTGGAACCTCTCTGGCAGTCTGAGGCTACCCAGATAGCCACCACTGCCATTGTTTTGGGTACAATCAAAAGATCTTTCGTCCCCAGGGACCATGACTCCAAACCTGCTCTGCCAACAACCAAGGGGGAATTTAATTGGGCTCTGCAGCCAGACTGAGGCTTCTCTCTGAGAGTGAAGTCAGGGTCCAGTTTTATTTCTTCTAAACCTACAAAAACCATCAAAAGCAGTCAAGGTGAGAGAAAAAAAAAAAAAAAAAGAAGTGAACAAACATAAAAACCTCCAGAGAACAAAAGCCTGAAAAAAAAGCAGTTTCCTCAGAGCCCACACCCTTGAGGGGAGCGGGAGGACTTAACTCAGGGAACATCATTGACTGAAAACACACCTGGCAGGCCCCTCCCCCAGAAAACCAACCAGGAGAGAGAAAAAAAAAAAGAAGAAAACAAGAGAACAACCACCACTATTTCATAGGACAACTTTTATTTTTAACTCGTTGCCATTATTCTGGTTCATTTTTTTTTTATGTAGATTTTTTTTAACCTATTTACCATCACAGTGAGATGTCCAGTATATCAAATTCCATAATAACCTTCTAACCTGAACTTTTTGATACATACACTTGTGTTTTATTTTTGCATTTCTATTTTTTAATTTTTTAAAAAAAATTAGTTTAGTTTAGTCTAGTTTATTACTTTTTTATTTTTATTTTCTAATATTCACATAGAGTTAAACTTGAAGGTAATCCCCTTTCCCCAATCAATGCTACACCTATAGGTAAACCAATTTTTAATCCCCCTTTATCTTAGAAAAGTTGAGTTCTTTAACAAAGATATCAAGATACATCCAGGAATAATCAAAACAACCTTCCTCGCCCACACTGAGAATTTATAACCACTCTCCCATCTTTTTCTTCCACCAGTGTTTCTGTGTTTTTGTGTTTGTCCAGATGGTATATAATTCTTATACTTGGGATTCTTTTTGATGAGTTTTTTCCATTATTTGCTTAAATATATATTTTTTCCTCCTGTCATATACTTTTATCAGTCCTTTTGTTTGTCTATTTTTGTTTGTATACTTCCTAAATCTTACCTTGGGGCCCATTTGGACTGAACCTTCTCTTTCATCTTTCCTTTCTTTCATGTCTCTCTCTCTCTCTCTCTCTTTTTCTTTTTCTTTCCTTTTTTCTCTCATTTGGGTGGGGAATCCTGATTGCTCAGAAGCGTTACAGGGTGCACCTTGACTGCACCACAGTTGATACATCCAGCTACATCCATTCAGTCATCTCTCACCAAAATGACTAGAAGGAGGAATGCCCAACAGAAGTAAAATACAGAGTATGGGCCTTCTGCAACAGAGCTAACGGCTATCAACATAGACAATATGTCAGAAAGAGAATTCAGGCTAACAATTATCCAGGCAATAGCTAGGTTGGAGAAAGCCATGGATGGCCAAATGGAATTGATTAGGGCAGAACTGAAAGCCACCAGGGAAGATATTCACAATGTTAGGGCAGAACTGAAAACCAAAAGGGGAGAAGCTCACAATGCTCTCAATGAGTTCCAATCTAATCTAAATTATTTCAAAGCTAGGGTAACTAAAAGAGAAGATAAAATTAGTGATCTGGAGGACAAACAGATACAGAGAAAGGATCAGGAGGAAGCCTGGAACAAACAGCTTAGAAGCCACGAAAACAGAATCAGGGAAATAAATGATGCCATGAAACATTCCAACGTCAGAATTGTTGGAATCCCTGAAGGGGAGGAGAAAGAAAGCAGTCTAGAAGCTATAGTGGAACAAGTTCTTCATGAAAATTTTCCCAATCTTGCGAATGGAACCAGTGTTCATGTACTAGAGGCCAAACGGTCTCCAACAAAGATTATAGATGCCAGAAAAACGTCAAGGCACCTGATAGTCAAATTGAGAAATCATAATTGTAGATATGATCTCTTGAAAGCTGCTAGGATAAAGAGGCTCCTAACTTACAAAGGAAAGTACATCAGAATAACGTCAGACCTATCCACAGAGAACTGCCAAGACAGAAAGGACTGTCAAGATATATTCAGTGAACTAAATGAGAAGAACATGCAGCCAAGAATAGTTTATCCAGCAAGACTGACATTCAGAATGGATGGAGAGATAAAGAGTTTCCAGGACTGGAAGGATTAAAAGGCTATGCAACCACCAAGCCAACACTTCAGGAAATATTAAGGGGAGTTCTATAATAGAAGAGAAATCTTAAGAATAGTATTGAACAGAAACATAGAGACAATCTATAGAAAGAAAGACTTCAAAGGTAACACGATGTCAATAAAAACGTATCTATCAATAATCATTCTCAATGTGAATGGCCTAAACACACCAATAAGATGGCACAGGGTTGCAGATTGGATAAAATGAAAGGACCCATCCATATGTTGTCTACAAGAGACCCATTTTGAACCTAAAGATACACCCTGACTGAAAGTGAAGGGATGGAGAAGCATCTTTCATGCCAATGTGCCTCAAAAGAAGGCCGGGGTAGTGATTCTCATATCAGACAAATTAGATTTTTAACTAAAGACTGTACTCAGAGATACAGAAGGACACTACATCATTCTTAAAGGGACTATCCACCAAGATGATCTAATAATTGTAAATACCTATGCCCCCAATATGGGAGCAGCTAATTACATAAGAAAACTGTTAATCAAGATAAAGAGCCATATAGATATGAATACATTAACAGTAGGAGATCTTAACACACCTCTCTCAGAAATAGATCATCGAAGCAGAAAATCAATAAAGAAACAAGAGCACTGAATGACATATTGGACCAGACGAAACTCATATACAGAACATTGAACCCTAAAACAACAGAATACTCATTAGTCTCAAGTACACATGGAACCTTCACCAGAATAGACCACATACTGGGTGACAAATCAGGACTGAATCAATACCAAAAGACTGAGATTATTACCTGCATATTCTCATATCACAATGCTTTGAAACTGGAGCTCAGTCACAAGGAAAAGCTCAGAAGAAACTCAAACACCTGGAAGCTAAAGACCACCTTACTTAAGAATGCTTGGATCAACCAGGAGATCAAAGAAGAACTGAAAC
>NC_081575.1:59147253-59160314 GCF_022355385.1 Mustela nigripes | reverse complement strand
ATAGCAAAGGCGGTCCTAAGGGGGAAATACATAGCCATCCAAGCCTCCCTCAAAAAAATTGAAAAATTCAGAACACAGCAGCTGTCTCTACACATTTAAGAAGTGGAGAATCAACAACAAATCAAACGAACTCCACACTTAAGAAGGGAGATAATCACGATTAGAGCTGAGATCAGTGAGGTAGAAACCAGAGATACATTAGAACGTACCAATGAAACTAGAAGCTGTTTTTTTGAGAGAATCAATAAGATCAACAAACCATTGGCAACACTAATCCAAAAGAAAAGAGAGAAAGCCCATATTCGTAAAATTATTAATGAAAAGGGAGAGATCACAATGAACACCAAGGAAGTAGAAACAATCATAAGTTATTATCAACAGTTATATGCCAATAAGCTAAACAACATAGATGAAATGGATGCATTCCTAGAAAACTATAAACTCCCAAATTTGAATGAGGAAGAAATCGACAACCTGAATAGACCAATATCTAGTAACGAGATTGAAGCAGTGATCAAAAACCTCCCAAAACACAAAAGTGCAGGACCTGAAGTTTTCCCTGGGAAATTCTACCAAGCTTTCAAAGAAGAAATAACACCTATTCTCCTGAAGCTCTTTCAAAAAATTGAGGCAGAAGGAAAATTTCCAGACTCTTTCTATGAAGCCAGCATTACCCTGATCCCCAAACCAGGCAAAGACCCTACCAAAAAGGAGAATTTCAGACCAATATCACTGATGAATATAGATGCTAAGATTCTCAACAAGATCCTAGCAAACAGGGTCCAACAGCACATTAAAAAAAAATTATCCACCTTGACCAGGTGGGATTCATTCCTGGGGTACAAGGATAGTTCAACTGTTACAAATCAATCAATGTGGTAGAACAAATTAATAAGAGAAGAGAGAAGAACCACGTGGTCCTCTCAATTGATGCAGAAAAAGCATTTGACAAATTCCATCATCCATTTCTGACTAAAATGCTTCAAAGTATAGGGATAGAGGGAACATTTCTCAACTTCATAAAATCTATCCATGAAAGAACCAAAACAAATATCATGCTCAATGGGAAAAAGCTTGCGTCCTTCCCATTGAGATCAGGAGCACAAGAAGGATGCTCACTCTCACCACTCTTGCTCAGCATATTATTAGAAGTCCTAGCAAAAGTAATCACACAACAAAGAGAAATAAAAGGTATCCAAATTGGCAATGAGGAAGTCAAACTCTCTCTCTTCACAAATGACATGATTCTTTATATGGAGAACCCAAAAGACTCCACCCCCAAACTACGAGAACCCATACAACAATTCAGCAACATGGCAGCATACAAAGTCAATGTACAGAAATCAGTGGCTTTCTTATACACTAACAATTAAAATACAGAAAGGGCAATTGGAGAATCAATTCCATTTACTATAGCACCAAGAACCATAAGTTGCTTGGGAATAAACCTAACCAAAGAGGTAAAGGATCTGTACTCGAGGAACTTTAGAACACTCATGAAAGAAATTGAAGAAGACACAAAAAGATGGAAGACCATTCCATGCCCTTTGATTGGAAGAATAAACATTATTAATATAAATATACTGCCTAGAGAAATCTATACTTTTATGCCATTCCATTCAAATTTCCACTGGTATTTTTCAAAGAGCTGGAGGAAATAATCCAAAAATTTGTATGGAATCAGAAAAGACCCCGAATCGCTAAGGAAATGTTGAAAAACAAAAATAGAACTGCAGGCATCACGTTACCTGATTTCAAGCTTTACTACAAAGCTGTGATCACCAAGACAGCATGGTAATGGCATAAAAACCAGACATATAAACCAGTGGAAGACAGTAGAGAGCCCAGATATGGATCCTCAACACTATGGGCAAATTTTCAACAAAGCAGGAAAAATATCCAGTGGAAAAAAGTCTTTTCAATAAATGGTGCTGGGAAACCTGGACAGCTATATGTAGAAGAATGAAACTCGACCATTCTCTTACACTGTACACAAAGATAAACTCTAAATAAAAGACCTCCACATGAGATAGGAATCCATCAGAATCCTAGAGCAGAATATAGGCAGTAACCTCTTCGATATCAGCCACAGCAACTTCTTTCAAGATATGTCTCCAAAGGCGAAGGAAACAAAAGCGAAAATAAACTTTTGCGACTTCATCAAGATCAAAAGCTTCTGCACAGCAAAGAAAAGTCACGAAAACAAAGAGGCAACCCACAGAATGGGAGAAGATATTTGCAAATGACAGTACAGACAAAAGGTTGATATCCAGGATCTATAAAGAACTCCTCAAACTCAGCACACACAAAACAGTCAATCATATAAAAAAATGGGCAGAAGATATGAACAAACACTTCTCCAATGAAGACATACAAGTGGCTATCAGACACATGAAGAAATGTTCATCATCACTAGCTCTCAGGGAGATTCAAATTAAAACCACATTGAGATATCACCTTATACCAGTTAGAATGGCCAAAATTAGCAAGACAGGAACAACATGTGTTTGAGGGGATGTGGAGGAAGGGGAACCCTCTTCCATTGTTGGTGGAAATGCAAGTTGGTGCATCCTCTTTGGAGAACAGTGTGGAGATTCCTCAAGGAATTAAAAATAGAGCTTTCCTAATGACCCTGCAGTTGCACTCCTGGGTATTTACACAATGATACAGATGTAGTGAAAAGAAGGGCCACCTGTACCCCAATGTTCATAGCAGCAATGGCCACCATCACCAAACTGTGGAAAGAACCAAGATGCCCTTCAATGGACCAATGGATAAGAAAGACGTGGCCCATATACACTATGGAGTATTATGCCTCCATCAGAAAGGATGAATACCGAACTTTTTTAGCAACATGGATGGGACTGGAAGAGATTATGCTGAGTGAAATAAGTCAAGCAGAGAGAGTCAATTATCATATGGTTTCACTTATTTGTGGAGCATAACAAATAACATGGAGGACAAGGACTGATGGCGACAAGGGAGTTGAGGGAAATTGGAAGGGGAGGTGAACCTGAGGTGGGAGATTGGGGGAACCAGGTGGTGGGTATTGAAGGGGGCATGTATTGCATGGAGCACTGAGGGTGGTGCAAAAACAATGAATACTGTTATGCTGAAAATAAATTTAAAAAGTATAAAACGACTATTTAAAAGAATTTTATGAAAAACTATATGCCAAAAAAATTGGACAATCTACACGAAATAGAGAAATTCCTAGAAACATATGAACTAAAAACCTGAAACAGGAAGAAAGAGATATCTTGAACCGACCAACAGCCATTAAAGGAATTGAAATTGTAACAAATAGCTTCCAAGAACCAAAAGTTTAGGGTCAGATGGCTTCACAGTCAAATTTCCCAAATTGTTAAAGAAGAGCTAATACCTATTTTCCTCAAAGTAATACCAAAATAATGGAAAAGAAATGAAAATTTTGAAAGTCATTTTATATGGCCAACAATATCCTTATCCAATACCAGATAAAGACACCAAGAATAAAGAGAACTATATGTTAGGTTCCCTGATGAACAAAGGTGCAAAAATTCTCAATGAAATATTAACAAACCGAATACAATAGGAAGTTAAAAGAGTAATCATTCACCACCATCAAGTGGTATTCATTCCTATGTTGCCAGTTCATTCAATATTTATAAAGCAATCAATGTGATCTACCACATTAATACAAGAAAGTATAAGAAACATATGATTTTTTTAGTAGGCACAGAAAAATTCTTTGATAAAGAACAACACCCACTCATGATAAAAATCCTCAAAAAGTAGGATGATATGTAACATACCTCAACATAATAATGCCCATATATGAAAAATCCACACTAATATCTTCAACAGGGAAAACCTGAGAGATTTCTCTCTATGATCAGGATCAAGTCAGAAATGAGCACCAGGTGTTGTGAAGGACTGTTGAATCACTAAATTATACACCTGAAACTAACATTACAATGTGTTAGCTACCTGGAATTTAGATAAAAACTTATAGGAATAAATACAGAAGTAGAAAAAAAAGAGTAAACAATAAAAATAAGAAAAAAAATCATTTCATATTCAAAATACAATTAGTGATAGATACATATTTATTGCCATTTTTACTTGTTTTGTGATTGATTCTGGAGATTTTATCTGATATTTTCTTCCTCTCATGTTTTGCTGATTTTCTTTAGTGGTATATTTGGATATCTTTCTCTTTATTTGTTTCATATTTGTTAGTGACTTTGACATATAGATATCTTTAAGTTTATATATAAACTCTTTTGCAGATAGCAGTCTATATTAAGTTGATGTTCATTCAAGTTTTAATGTATTTTCCCCCTCTTTTTACCATGTATTATGTATATATTATATTTTCGATAATGTTCCTGTATGAGTTTCTTGACTTGACTCTACAGAAATAATAATTTTTACTGCTTTTTTTTCCCCTGCCTTTATATTGTTAGTATCAATCTCTCCTTTCTGCTCTATGTGTTCCCATTAATATTTCTTATAGGATTGCTTTTGTGGTAATGAATTCCTGTGGTTTTGTTTTTCTGGGGGCACTGTGTTTCCTTCTATTATAAATGATATCCTGCTTGATTAAGTATTCATGCCCCATTTTTCCTATTCAGCTCTTTGAATTATCATGATCCATCTTCTGGATTTCCAAATTTCTGAGGCACAATATCCAGCTAGTCTTATAGCTTTTCCCTCATATGTTAAAGACTACTTTGGTCTGGCTGCTTTTAAGACTTTTTCTTTACCCCTCTACTTTACAATTTCTTTGTGTATGAAAGAAGTTTTTGTTTTGTTTTGTTTTGTTTTTTAAATTTCAGTGTACCAGAATCCATTGTTTATGTACCACAACCAGTACTCCATGCTATATGTACCCTCCATAATACCCACCACCAGGCTTACCCAACCTCCCATCCCCCACCCTTCAAAACACTCAGATTGGGGTGCCAGGGTGGCTCAGTAGGTTAAGCCTCTGCCTCCAGCTCAGGTCATGATCTCAGGGTCCTGGGAGAGAGCCCCACATCGGGCTCTCTGCTCAGCAGAGAGCATGCTTTCCCCTCTCTCTCTGACTACTCGTGATCTCTCTCTCTCTCTCTATGTATCAAATAAATAAATAAAAATTGTTTTTCAGAGTCCATCATCCCTCAAGGTTCATCTCCCCCTCCAATTTCCCCCAACTCCATTCTCCTCTCCATCTCCCCATGTCCATGGTGTTATTTCTTATGCTCCACAAATAAGTGAAACCATATGATAATTGACTCTCTCTGCTTGACTTATTTCACTCAGCATAATCTCTCCCAGTCCCATCCATGTTGCTACAAAAGTTGGGTATTCATCCTTTCTGACGAACCATAGTGTATATGGACCACATCTTCCTTATCCATTTGTCTGTTGAAGGCCATCTTGGTTCTTTCCATAGTTTGGTGACTGTGGCCATTGCTGCTATGAACATTGGGGTACAGATGGCCCTTCTTTTCACTACATCTGTATCTTTGGGGTAAATACCCAGTAGTGCAACTGTAGGGTCATAGTGAAGCTCTATTTTTAATTTCCTAAGGAATCTCCACACTGTTTTCCAGAGTGACTGCACCAACCTGACTTCCCACCAACAATGCAAGAAGGTTCCCCTTTCTTCACATCCTCCAACAAAGTTTTTTATGGTCTTGTTAATTTTTACCATTCTAACTGGTGTAAGGTGGTATCTCAATGTGGTTTTGATTTTAATTTCCCTGATTGCTGGTGATAGTGAACATATTTTTCAGGCATCTGCTAGCCACTTGTACCTCCTCATTGGAGAAGTGTCTGTTTATTTCTTCTGCCCATTTTTTGACATGATTATCTGTTTTGTGTGTGTTGAGTTTGAGGAGTTGTTTGTAGATATCAGCCCTTTTTCTATAGTGTCATTTGCAAATATCTTCTCCCATTCCATATGTTTCCTCTTTGTTTTGATGACTCTTTCTTTGCTCTGCAGAAGCTTTTGATCTTGATGAAGTCCCAAAAATTCATTTTCACTTTTGTTTCCTCTGCCTTTCGAGACATATCTTGAAAGAAGTTGCTGTGGTCAATGTCGAAGAGGTTACTGCCTATGTTCTTTTCTAGATTCTGGTGGATTCCTGCCTTTTATCCATTCTGAGTGTATCTTTGTGTATGGTGTAAGAGAATGGTAAGTTTTATTCTTCTACTTAAGGCTGTCCAATTTTCCCAGCACCATTTATTGAAAACACTGTCTTTTTTCCAATGTTTATTTTTTCCTGCTTTGTCGAAGATTATTTGACCATGGAGTTGTGGGTTGATATCTGGGCTCTCTACTCTGTTTCACCAGTCTAGGTGTCTGTTTTTAATGCCAGTACTATGCTATCTCGGTGATCACAGCTTTGTAGTAAATCTTGAAATCAGGCAATGTGAGGTTCCCGGTTTTGTTTTTCTTTTTCAAGATTTCTTAGCAATTTGGGGTCTTTTCTGATTCCATACAAATTTTAGAATTGTTTGCTCCAGCTTTTTTAAAAATGCCAGTGGAATTTTGATTGGGGATGGCACTGAATGTATAGATTGCCCTTGGCAGTATAGAAATTTTAACAATGTTTATTTTTCCAATCCATGAGCATGGAATGGTCTTCGATCTTTTTCTGTCCTCTTCAATTTCCTTCATGAATGTTCTGTAGTTTCTTGAGTGCAGATCCCATCCTCTTTTGTTACGTTTATTCCCAGGTACCTTATGGTTCTTGGTGCTAAAGTAAATGGAATCAATTCTCTAATTTCCCTTTCTGTATTTTCATTGTTCGTGTATAAGAAAATAACTGGTTTATGCACATTGATTTTGTATCCTGCCACATTACTAAATTGCTGAATGAGTTCTAGTAGTTTTGGGGTGGAGTCTTTTGGGTTTTCCATATAAAGTATCATGTCATCTGTGAAGAGAGAGTTTGATTTCTTCAATGCCAACTTGAATACCTTTTATTTCTCTTTGCTGTCTGATTGCTGTTGTTAGGAGTTCTTTTTTTTTTAAGATTTTTATTTATTTATTTGACAGATATATCACAAGTAGGCAGAGAGGCAGGCAGAGAGAGAGAGGAGGAAGCAGGCTCCCCACTGAGCAGAGAGTCCAATGCGGGGCTTGATCCCAGGACCCTGGGATCATGACCTGAGCCCAAGGCAGAGGCTTTAACCCACTGAGTCACCCAGGCGCCCCAGGACTTCTAATACTATGTTGAGCAAGAGTGGTGAGAGTGGGCATACTTGTTGTGTTCCTGATCTCAAAGGGAAGGCTGTTAGCTTTTTCCCATTGAAGATGATATTCATCTTGAGTTTTTCATGGATAGATTTTATGAAGTTGAGGAATGTTCCCCCTATCCCTATACTTTGAAGAGTATTCTTCAGGAATGGATGCTGGATTTTGTCAAATGTTTTTTCTGCATCCATTGAGAGGACCATGTGGTTCTCTCTTCTCTTATTGATTTCTTCTATCATGTGATTGATTTCCGAATGTTGAACCACCCTTGCATATCAGGGATGAATCCCACCAGGTCATGGTGGATAATCTTTTTAATGTACTGTTGGATCCTATTAGCTAAGATCTTGTTGAGAATCTTAGCAGTCATATTCATCAGGGACATTGATCTGAAATTCTCCTTTTAGGTGAGGTCTTTGCCTGGTTTGGGGATCAGGATAATGGCGGCTTCATAAAAAGGGTGTGGAAGATTTCCTTCTGCTTCTACTTTTTGAAACAGTTTCAGGATAATAGGTATTATTTCGTCTTTCAAAGTTTAGTAGAATTCACCGGGGAATCTGTCAGGTCCTGTGCTCTTGTTTTTTGGGAGGTTTTTGATCACTGCTTCTATCTCCTTACTGTTCAGATTGTCAATTTCTTCCTGTTTCAGTGTTGGAAATTTATAGGTTTCCATGAATGCATCAATTTCGCTTAGGCTGCTTACCTTATTGGCATATAACTGTTGATAATAATTTCTGATGATTGTTTCTATTTCCTTGGTGTTAGTTTTGATCTCTCCCTTTTCATTTGTAATCTTATTAATTTCTGTCTTCGCTCTTTTTTTCAGATTAGATTGACCAATGGTTTATTGACCTTGTTGATTCTTTCAAAAAACCAGCTTCCAGGGACACCTGGGTGGTTCAGTGGTTTAAGCCTCTGCCTTCAGTTCAGGTCATGGTCTCAGGGTCCTGGGATCAAACCTCGCATCGGGCTCTCTGCTCGGCGGGGAGCCTGCTTCCCCCTCTTTCTCTGCCTACTTCTCTGCCTGCTTGTGACCTCTCTCTCTCTCTCTCTAAAAAACAAAAAGAAAAACAAAAACAAAAACAAAAAAACAGCTCCTAGTTTTATTGATTCATTCTACTGTATTTCTTGTTTCTATCTCATTGATCTCTGCTCTAATCTTGATGTTTTCCCTTCTTGTGTGTGGAGTTAGCTTAATTTGTTGTTGATTCTCTAGTTCTTTAGGTGTAGAGATAGCTGGTGTATTCTGGATTTTTCAGTTTTTTTGAGGCAGGCTTGCATGGCTATGTATTTTCACCTTAGGACTGCCTTTGCTGGATCCCATAGGTTTTGTACTGATGTGTCTTCATTCTCATTGGTTTCCATGAATTGTTTCAGTTCTTTGATTTCCTGGTTGATCCAAGCATTCTTAAGCAAGGTGGTCTTCAGCTTCCAGGTGTTTTAATTCCTTCTGAATTTTCCTTGTGGTTGAGCTTCAAATTCAAAGCACTGTGATCTGAGAATATGCAGGGAATAATCACAGTCTTTTGGTATTTGTTCAGCTGTGATTTGTGACCCAGTGTGTGGTCTATTTTGGAGAAGATTCCATGTGGACTCAAGAAAAATGAGTGTTCTGTTGTTTTAGGGTGGAATGTTCTGTATATATCTATGAGGTCCATCTGGTCCAATGTGTCATTCAATGCTCTTGTTTCTTTATTAATTTTCTCCTTGGATGATGTGTCTATTACTGAGAGTGGTGTGTCACTATCCCTTACTATTAATGTATTCATGTCAGTATGACTCTTCATCTTGTTTAACAGTGCACTTATATAGTTTTCTGCTTATATTTCTGCTCATTTTCTGCTCATGACATACATATTTACAATTATTAGATCTTCATTGTGGACAGACCCATTAAGAATTATGTAGTGTCCTTCTGTGTCTCTCAGTACAGTCTTTAGTTTAAAATCTACTTTATCTGATATGTGAATCACTACCCCAGCCTTCTTTTGATGCCCTTAGCATGAAACATGCTTCACCATCCCTTCACTTTCTGTCTTGATGTATCCTTAGGTTCAAAATGGGTCTCTTCTTGACAATATATGGATGGGTCCTGTCGTTTTATAAAACCTGCATCCCTGTGCCATTTTATGGGAGCATTTAGGCCATTCATGTTGAGAGTGATTATTGAGAGATACGTTTTTATTGACACTGTGTCACCTGTGAAGTCTTTGTTTCTATACTTTGTCTCAATATTCTTCTGTTCAATAATATTCTTGGGTTTTTTCCTCTTTTATAGAACCCCCCCTTAGTATTTCTTGCAGTGCCAGCTTGATGGTCACATACTCTTTTGAATCTCACTAGTCTTGGAAACTCTTTATCTCTTCGACCACATTGAATGTCAGTCTTGCTGGATAAAGTATTCTTGGCTGCATGTTCTTCTCCTTTAGTGTCCTGAATACATCTTTCCAGTCCTTTCTTGCTTACCAGTTTTCTGTGGAATGGTCCATGGTATTCTGATTGGCTTTCCTCTGTACATAAGGAATCTCTTACCCCTAGCTGTTTTCAAGAGCTCCTGTCTAAAATTATGATTCATCATTTTTACAGTCAAGTGTCTGGAGATCTTTCTAGATTCTATGACCTTGGGTGGATACATATCTATCTCTAGCACATGAATGCTGGTTCCATTCTCCAGATTGGATAAATTTTCATAAAGAATTTGTTTAACTACATCTTCTAGTCTTCGTTCTTTCTCCTCCTCCTCAGGGATTCCAATAATTCTAAGGTTGGAACACTTCAATGCATCATTTATTTCCCTAATTCTGTTTTCATGTCTTCTATGTTATTTGTTCCAGGCTTCCTCCTGATCCTTTTTCTCTATCACTTTGTCCTCCAGATCATCAATTCTATCATCTGCCTCAGTTACCCTAGCTTTTAGAGAATTTAGATTAGATTGGAACTCATTGAGAGCATTGTTAACATAATCCCTGGTGGCTTTCACTTCTGCTGTAATCAATTCCATTTTGTCATTAAAGGCTTTTTCCAACATAGCCACTGCCTGGAAAACTGTTAGCCTGAATTCCTTTTCTGACATACTGTTTATGTCCATATCCAATAGCTCTGATGGAGAGGGCCCAGTCTCTGAATTTTTCCTCTGTTGGGCATTCCTCCTTCTAGTTATTTTGGTGAGAGATGGCTGAAGGGATGTGTAGTTGAATATATCAACCATAGTCCAGGCAAGGTGCACTCTGGAACACTTCTGAGCAATCAGGATTCCCCTGTAATAAGAAAAAAAAAAAGATAGATAGATAGAGAGAGAGAGAGAGAGAGAGAGGCAGGGGGAAAAAAAGGAAAAAATCAAATAGAAGGCCCAGTCGGAATGGGTCCCAAAGTTAAGATTTATAAAGTATACAAACAAAAGCAGACAAAAAAATAAATAAAATAAAATCCTGACAAAAGTAAATTAGAAAAAAAAAAAAAAAAGGAACCCAGCCAAAATGAACCCAAAGTATAACGTTTATATACTACCAGAACAAAAACAAATACAGAGAAACATTTTTCACTGGTGTGTTCTGCCCCTGGAAGAGATCCAGTAGTGTATAATTTTAATCTCAGGCTGATTTCATGGGTGATCAAAGTTCTTTGGTAGATAATCAACTCACTTTAGGGGACCAGTTGAAACAACACCTCCTACTTCTTCACCATCTTGTCTCCTCCAAGCCCAGTTTTAGATGCAGTGTTCAATGACTCATCAGTTGTGAAGAACACCCAATGCTCATCACATCATGTACTCTCCTTAATGACCATCAGCCAATTACCTTATCCCCCCTACCTCCTCTCCAACAACCTTCAGTTTGTTTCCTATAGTTAAGTGTCTCTCATAATTTTTCTCCCTCTCTGATGAATCTCATTCTATTTTCCTTCCCTTCCCCTATGGCCCTCTGTCTGTTTCTTATATTCCACATGAGTGAAAACATATGATAATTTTCTTCTTGTAATTGAAATTTTTACTGAACATAATACCTACCAGTTGCATTCATGCTTATGTATATGGTATCTATTCATTCTTTCTGATAGCTAAGTAATATTCCATTGTGTATGTGTGATATATATATATATATATATATATATACACTCCATATCTCCTTTATCCTTTTATACATTGATAAAATAACTATTTTGTAGATAAAATATCTATGATATCTATTGATATGCTCATATTCTATTATATATTGATGGACATCTCAGCTCATTCCAGTTTGGCTATTGTGGACATTGTTGTTATATACTTTGTGGTGTAGGTGCCCCTTCAGATCAATACATTTGTATCATTGGGGTAAATTGCTGAGTTCTTGAGTATTGCAATTGCTGAATTCTTGTGTAGCTCTATTTTAACTTCTTGAGGAACCTCCTCACTGTTTTCCAGAGTGGCTGTACCAGTTGCATTTCCAACAATGAGAGGGTTTTGCATTCTCTGCATCCTTTCCAACATTTGTTATTTCCTGTCTCATTAATTTTAGTCTTTCAGACTGGTGGGAGATGGTATCTCATTGCAATTTTGATTTGTAGTTCCCTGATGGCTAGTGATGCAGAGCATTTTTTCGTGTGTCTGTTGGCCATTCCTATGTCTTCTTTGGAGAATATCTGTTCATGTCTTCTGCCTGTTTCTTGATTGGATCACTTGTTTCTTCGGTGTTGAATTTTCTAAGTTCTTTATAGATCTTGGATACTCGCCCTTATTTTATTTCATTTGCAAATGTCTTCTCCCATTCTGAAGGTTAACTTTTAGTAGTTCATTCTTGCTTTTGTTTCCCTTGCCTTTGGACATATGTCTAGGAATAAGTTGCTGAGGCTGAGGTCACAGAGGTTGTTGCCTGTTTTCTCCTCAAGTATTTTGATGAATTACTGTTTCACATTTAGTATTTCATCCATTTTGAGTCTATTTTTGTGTTTTGTGTCAGAAAATTGTCCAGTTTCATTCTTCTACCTGTGTCTTTCCCATTTTACCCAGCATTGTTTATTGAAGAGATGGTCCTTTTACCTTGGAGCATCTTTCTAGCTTTGTCGAAGACTAGTTGACCATAGAGTTCAGGGTCCATTTCTGAGTTCTTGTCATTTATTTTACTAATGTGATGTATCACATTGATTGATTTGCAAATGCTAAACCACTCTTGTAGGTTGCAGGAAAAAGTCCTACCTGATCTTGGTGAATAATGCTTTTAATGTACTGTTGGATTTTCTGTGGTAAAATCTTAGTGGAAATTTTGGCATCTGTGTTCATCAGGGATAGTTGTCTGTAAATCTCTTTTTTATCAGAGTTTTGCTTGGGGTTGGGATCAAGGTAATTTGGCCTCATAGAAAGAATATGGATGTTTTCTTTCCCTTCCTAATTTTTTAAAACTGTTTCGGGAAAATAAGTGTAATAGTACTTCATTAAATTTTGGTAGCATTCTCCTGGGAAGCCATGTGGCCCTGGACTTTTGTTTGTAGGGAGCTTTTTGATTTTTGCTTCAGTTTCATGCATATTATGGGTCTGTTCAGGTTTTCTATATCCTTCTGTTTCAATTTTGTTAGTTTATAAATTTTCCAGGAATGCACCCACTTCTTCTAGTTTGCATAATTTGTTGGCATTTAATTTCTCATAATGTGTTCTTAAAATTGTTTGTATTTAATAAAGAAGCTGAACAAAAGAGGGACAAAGAGCTACTGGACGACGAGGGGAGAATTCGAGAGATAAGTGACAACATAAGACGAAACAACATTAGAATAATTGGGATTCCAGAAGAAGAAGAAAGAGAGAGGGGAGCAGAAGGTATACTGGAGATAATTATTGGGGAAATTCTCCCCAATAATT
>NC_081575.1:59133839-59142253 GCF_022355385.1 Mustela nigripes | reverse complement strand
TGGACATAGGGGAGGGTATGTGCTTTGGTGAGTGCTGTGAAGTGTGTTAACCTGGTGATTCACAAACCTGTACCCCTGGGGATAAAAATATATGTTTATAAAAAAAAAAATTATTTAAAAAAACTGTTTGTATTTCCTTGGTATTGGTGGCGATCTTTCCTCTTTCATTGATGATTATATTAATTTGGGTCCTTTTTTCTTTTTCATAAGTCTTCCTTGAGGTTTTCTCTCTTACTAATTCTTAATCAAAGAACCTGCTCTTACTTTTGTTGATCTTTTCTAATATTTTTTTTGATTTCTATTTCATTGATCTCTGTTCCAATCTTTATTAATTCTTTTTTCCTGTTTGGCTTATGCTTTATTTACTCTCCTTTCTCCAGCTCCTTTAGGTATAAGGTTAGCTTGTGTATTTGAGACATTTCTAATTTTTGAGAAACTCTTTTATTGCTACATACTTCCCACTTAGGACCACCTTTGCTATATCCTTAAGGTTTTGGACAGTTGTGTTTTCATTTTTATTTGTTTCCATGATTTTAAAAACAATTCTTCTTTAATTTGTTGGTTGACCCATTCATTATTTTATTTTATTTTATTATTTATTTCTATTTTATTTTGTATTTGGTTTTTCTTTTATTCATTTGTCATGTTTTCATTTACATTTCAGTTATTTAACATGCAGTGTAAAGTTAGTTTCATGTGTACAATTTACTGATTTAAAATATCCATACACCACTTGGTGCTCATCACAATAAATGCACTCTTAATTCCCCTTCACCTATTTCTCCCAAGCCTCCCACCCTCCTTCTAGTAACTAGCAATTTATTCTATATAGTCAAGAGTCTATTTCCTGGTTTTCCTCTCTTCCAAACACCCCCTGTTGTATTCATCTGTTCTTCTTCTTTTTTTCTTAAATTTCACATATGATTAAAATCATATGGTATTTGTCTTTCTCTGAGTGATTTTTTTTTAAGCCAGATGCTCTTTAACTTCTAAGCATTTAAGGTTCTTCCAAATTTCCTCTTGTGATTAAGTCCAATTTTTGAAGTATTGCAGTCTGAAAATATGCAGGGAAAAATCCCAACATTTTGGTACCAGTTGAGACATGCGTTGTGACCCAGTATGTAATCTGTTCTGGAGAATGTTCCATGTGCACTCGAGAAGAGTGTATACTCTTTGGCTTTTGGATGGTATTCTCTATATATATCTGTGAGGCCCATCTGGTCCAGTGTGCCATTCAAAGCCTTTGTTCCCTTGTCGATTTTCTACTTAGATTATATTTCCATTACTGTGAGTGGGGTTTTGACATCTTTTATTATTATTGTATTTTTATCAATTTTTAAAAATATTTTATTTATTTATTTGACAGACAGAGATCACAAGCAGATCACATAGTTATGTTTGTAAGACAAGGTGAACCTAGGGTCCTCCAACTTTGCTGCCATCTTCCTGCTTCTGCCTAGAGCTAATTATGCAAAATGAAATAAGTCAGAGGGAGAAAAACAAATACCATATTATTGCACTTTTATGTAGAATCTTAAACAAACAAACAAACAAACAAAAAAAACACCAATCAAACACACCAGAAAAAAAAATTTCCTTAAATACAGAAAACAACCTGATGGTTGTCAGGATGGAGAGCTGGGTGAAATAGATAAAGATAATTAAAATATACAAACTTTTAGCTAAAAAATTAAATAAATCATGAAGATAAAAAGTACAGTATAAGAAATATTGTCGGGTGACTGGGTGGCTCAGTGGGTTAAAGCCTCTGCCTTCAGCTCAGGACATGATCTCAGGGTCCTGGGATCAAATCCCTCATCAGATTCTTTGCTCAGTGGGGAGCCTGCTTCCTCCTTTATCTCTGCCTGCCTCTCTGTCTACTGGTGATCTCTGTCAAATAAATAAATAAAATCTTAAAAAAAAAAAAAGAAATATTGTCTGTGGATACCTGGCTGGCTCAGTCAGTAAAGCATGTGACTTTGGATCTCAGTGTTGTAAGTTTGAGTCCTACATTGGCTGTAGAGATTACTTAAAAATGAAATCTTTCCATAGTCTGTCTATCAAAAAGTAAAAATAAAGAAAAATGAATAATGTTAGTAATATTATAATAATGCTGTATGGTGACAGATAGTGACCACACTTATCATGGGGAATAATGAATAATGTATAGAATTATTGAATCATTATGTTGTATATAATAATAAGAATAGCTAGATTTTTATATGGCACTTAGTATGTGCCAGGACTGTTATAAGCAATTTGTGTATATTAAAATTTACATTATATAACATTTACATAATATAATACATTATATAATACATTATATAAAAATTTACATAATATAACATTATATGTCAACTATACTTCAATAATAATGAATAATAAATATTTTGTATTTATTTCACATACCTTGAGTAAATTATTTAAAACTAATAAATGCATGCTTTTTAAATTGAAAGAAGTATGATTGATTACCTGGTCTTACTGAGCCTTAGTTCCCACATCTTTAAACAGAGATAATAATAGTACTACTTCCTAGAAGTATTGTATAGATTAAAATTTTAATATACACAAATTGCTTATAACAGTCCTGGCACATACTAAGTGCCATATAAAAATCTAGCTATTCTTATTATTATATATATTTTTTTCTCCATGTGAGGAAAAAGTGGCAGTGTGTGGGTGGGTTATTGGCAGTTGCATATTATCCTGCATGGACTCATCAGAATGATTGTGTTAAATTCTGTCATTTGATCATATCAGAAAAACTTATGAGAGCAAACATGACAGAATAGCAACAGGATATCTTTAGAGCTTATAGCAACAGCATTTCAGGCACTCACATATTCAGTAGCTGACAAATATAAATTACACAGGCTAATTTATCTCATTTAGGTCAGTTAGCTATTAGGCTTGCCTGATTTCTTAAATCTTCACCTAATATTCTTTCTTTTAGTCTGAATTAAAATAATCTTTTTAAATGTCTGAGTTAAAAAATGTATTTCCTGGAAAAATTTAGGTTCTTAGAAATTATTTTGTACTTTCTTAGCTCTTCTACCCTGTGTACATAAGGTAGTTCTGACAATGCCACACTTCAATCTAGGCAGTGGTTTCTTTAACTTAAAAATTTTGAAAAAATGTGTTAAAGAATCTTACATTACTTCCAAGTCTATACAGCTGTTGTCACTCTTAGACATACTATAATATGTCTATAGTGTGTAGTGTATATATATATATAGTATATATGTAGTATGTATAGTAATATACATTACTATAAACAGAGATCTTTATGCTCCTATTATTTATATAAAACTGATAAAAGAACCAAGAAAAAAGACCTACCTGAACAAAGGTGGAATAAAAGAGAATGACTGTAGCTTATCATTCCTTCCCATTATAATTTTTCTCAAGTCTGACCAGTTACAAGTCATACTGGCATCCCACCTTGTAGTATTTTTCATAAAATTCCCTGAGTCCTGCTGAAGAATTTTGTTAACATGTATAGATGGTAAGTTGAATTTTCAAGACACTGTAGCTCTGTCACCAGATATTTAACTAACAATGGTTACTGGAAAACTTTAATAAAAGGATAATTTGGGTATGTCATATTTATTATCCAAATAAATTTCAGCTAAACATATATTGTTTCATATGAATAAACTGGCCTTTATGCATGATATTCCAAATAATCAAAAGTGCGAATTAGCAATATTTGCTGGTTTCTTTTACAAGTTTATATAGCATATTAAAAGAATATTTAGTTCCAAAATCTATAACCTAAGCAAATATATCATTATTATTTAGATATGGTAGGTATGAATATTGGGATTTGCTCTTTATATACAGCTCTGTGTACAACATTCTCACTTAGACATTTCTATCATTTATAAAAATCCACCAGAGGTATGTGTGCATGCACACACACACACACACACACACACACACTAATCTGAAATGAATGGCTATTTTGAAGCTAGAAGATATTTACTCATAGAAAATGTGTTCCATAGAAAGCAATATTTCACCATCTAAAGCTTGGCTAAATGTTTTCTCATGACATCATCTTTGATCCTTTCTATATTTAAGCCTGTGTCTTTTCTGTATTGACATCTCATTCTGTTTTTATCTATATGTTTAAAGATGTTTATAAGTAAATACTGGTGTTGAGATATAAATAAAATATCTTAATTATTGATTTAAATGCCTGGTTGAGTTTTAGTACATCAATAGTCAACCACATAGGGTTTTGATAGGGACCAACAGGAGATTTCAAGTATGTTATCGCCTACTTTAAAAGTTAATTTCTTAAATTCCCATGCTATCATAAAAGTATTTTTTTTTCTAATTGAATCCACACTATGTGTGTATATTCATAGACTATTAGATAAGTTCCATTTTTGTGTGTGCATGTGTGTATAATATGTAAAACATGGAAATTGACTTCTACTGAGATACATTTTTAGCAACACATAATATAGATGATTGACAGAACAAAGCATATGGAAATGAAGAAGAAGCTAACCCACATTTAGATCTAAGAAAAAAAAATTGCCTGAAGGGAAAATATTAATTAGTCTACATGCAAGATAAAAGTCTAGAAAACATATTCATCAAAAGGCAGTGGAATAAATAGCAAAATGAAAATTATTTGTAAATTGACAGTAAACATGGCAAAGATTGAGGGGGTAAACAAGTTCTTTGGCATGCAAAGCACTTTGAAATCACAGCCTCTGTCAGGAGGCATCTGTGCATAGATTTATTTATTTGACAGAAATTAACATTTCTCAGAAATCTTTGTTAAATACTGAAGATTACTTCACCCTTCTTAATTATTTTAATTGCTGCTCTAGGATGTTCCATATAAATATTCAAAAGTTGCTAAAATGCACAAATCCCTGTTCAATTTCACCAATAATATTGAGCTATTGAACTTTGGAATTGACAAAAATACCTAATAAAGACAATTTGTTTAAGTAGATGTGCCAGGTGTTTTTTTTTGTTTGTTTGTTTGTTTGTTTTTTCTTGGATGAAATACAGAAGCCACATAAATCAAGTAAAGATCCTTTAGTACTAGTATCACCAGCTAGTCCCCAAGACTGGACATTTACTGCCTACCTGCTTATACTCACTAAACTTTGTCTTACATTGTTCCTTATGCTCTTTTTTCCAGCACACCTCTTAACTAGGCAAATGAAACCCACACGAAGCCATCTCTCAGGAAATGGAAACTGACTTGAGAAGACCTCCTGCAGGCCTAAGTCACTAGTTTCAACTAACACCCCAACTAGTGCTTGCACAGATTGACCATGGAATGACCTCTAGAATGACTTACTGTTACCTTTACTTTATTATAATACTACAATCTCTGCCCACGGGGGAAGCCTCAGTCTCATTTACATAGTATACACGGTATGTATAGGGATGTTTCTTTAAGGTGTATGCCTAAACTTGTGCCCCTCCCTACATATAATGGCAAGTTTTCTCTATCTAAATACTCATCCTAGGGGCACCTGGGTAGCTCAGTTTGTTAAATGACTGCCTTTGGCTCAGGTCATGATCCTGGAGTTCCAGGCTCAAGTCCCACATTGGGTTCCCTGTTCAATGGGGATTCTGCTTCTCCCTCTGATCTCTCCCCACTTATGCTCTCTCTTTCTCTCTCTCTCTCTTTCAAACAAATAAAATATTTTAAAATAAACAAATAAATATTCATCCTGACCCTAAACAAAAGGTACTCATTCACCCTGTCTCAGGGAGTCATGGATTTGGAAGCCATTCCCCATAATCTTATTTGATACAAATAAACTTTTCTTTGTGTGACAGCTCACCTGGTGCAGTTTCTGTGAGTTTCCAAGGATACAATTCATATTGGTTTCGTTACAGTAGAGCAACTAAGATTTTTTTTTAAAGAAAAATGCCTCACTCTCCTTTAGCTTTCAATATTGTTGATATTTTACAAGGAGGGTTTAACATTAAGAAAAAAATTTAAAAAGAAAAATATGTAAAATAAAATCACCCAATGATCCATAGTTTATAAACTAAAATATTTTTCACTATATTCAGCTTCTGACAAAATGTTATATAACTATTAAGATAAATTAGTCAATGTGATATAGTGTAAACAATATTATTGTAAGGATTCTGGAGTCCTATCTGTCATTTACCAGCTACCAGTTAAGCTCTCTGGTTCTTACTCTCTTCAACTATGAAGAGGAAGATTGAATCAATCTTTTCTGGAATTTCTTCTAATTTGAAATTTGAAGATTGCAGTTTATTTGAAATTTGATGATTAATTATCAAAACCTTTCGTTTGATATAAATATAAACAATCTTTGACCAAAAAAAATAGTTTTACTTTGTTTTTTAAAGTTATTTACTGTTTACCAACAGCATTTTTCACAGAAGAAACAATCCTAAAATTTATATGGACCCCAAAGGAGCCTGAATTGCCAAAAACAATCTTGGGAAAAAAAAAAAAAAAAAAAGCAAAGCTGGAGGGCTGGGGCCAAGATGGCAGAAGAGTAGCAGACTGAAATGACATCAGGTACCAGGAGATCAACTAGATAGCTATCAAACCATTCTGAACACCCACAAACTCAATAGGAGATAGAAGAGAAGAAGAGCAGCAATTCTAGGAACAAAAAATCCACTTTCTAAAAGGTAGGGTATGTGGAGAAGTGAATCTGATATAATGGGAAGATAGACCACGGAGGGAGGGGCCAGCTCCTGGCAAGTAGTGGAGCAGCAGAGCACAAAAGCAGAACTTTTAGAAGTCTGCTCCACTGAGGGACATTGCTCCAGAGGCTAAGCAGGGGTGGAACCCTTGCAGGGACAATGAGGTCTCAGGTCCTGCAGGGTCACAAAGACTGGGGGTGTCTGAGTGTGGCAGAGCTCCCAGGTATCAGACCGGGGAAGCTGACTACAGAGAAAAGACTGAGGATTGAGCTTTCAGATTGGAATTACCTTAAAATGTGATCCAAGGTAGAGTCAGGCCACTGCTCTTTGAGCAGGGACCCCACAGTTGGAACATCCAGAAAGACCCACTTCTTCCTCCTCCAGGAGGAGCAGTGCAGGAATGCACAGAAGGAATATGCTGGGTATGGAGACTCCAAACAGGGCTGTGCACCAGAGGTACAAAAGCTGAGTCACAGGACGGGTAAGCAAAGAGCACGGCTGGAGACCAGGGAGGCAGGAGTGATTGACTGCTTTTCTCTAAGGGTGCACTGAGGATTGGGGCCCCGAGCTCTCAGCTCCTCCAGGCTGGAGATAGGAGGCCACCATTTTCATTCCTGTCTTCCAGAGCTCTACGGAAAGCATTCAGGGAACAAAAGCTACTGAGAGTGAACTTTAGTAGAGTAATTATCCTGGACCCTGGCAAGGGTGGTGCAATTCTGCCTCAGGCAAAAACATTTGATATTTACTGCAACAGGCTCCTCCCCCAGAAGATCAGCAAGAATATCCAGCCAAGACCAACCTTAACAATCAAGGAAAACACGGAACTCCAGTGCTAGGGGAAGACAATGCATAGAATTCATGGCTTTTTCCCAATGATGCTTTAGTCTTGTAAGGTTAATTTTTTTTTTTAATTTTTTTTCTAATTCTATTTTTTTTAATTTTCCTCTTTCCTCTTTTAATGCTTTTCAGCTAGTTTATCTTAACAGTACCTTTCTTGAAAAAACCTTTTTAAAATTTCATTGTTTTAATCATATTTTATCCCTTCATTATATTTAACCTTATTTTGTGTATACATATAGGTTTTTATTTTTCTTTAAAATTTTGGGATGCAACTTCTTCTAAAAGACCAAAATATACCCTAAATCTAGCACATGGCTTTGTTCTAGTCTCCAGCCTGAGCCTATTCTCTTTTTGTTTTATTTTTCCGATCAACTTATCTTATCAATTCCCATTTTATAATTATTTTTTAAATTTTGATCTTTACAGTCATATTCCATTCCATCATTGTGTTTACCTTTACTTTTGCACATATATGAGTATTTCTTTCTTTAAAATTTTGGGAAGTAGTTTCTTCTAAGAGACCAGAATACACCGAAAATCAAATGGATGGTTCTGTTCTATTCACCAGTCCAATATATATATATATATATAGAGAGAGAGAGAGAGAGAGAGAATCACATATATATTCTAATATAATACTATTATATATTGTACAATATTAGATAATATTACATAATAATATGTAATATTTATATAATTATATAATAATTATAGTATTGTATATAGTAATGTTATATATATAGTATATATAACTACTATATATAGTAATATAGTAATGTTAATTAATCATATATAATACATATTATATATTATATATATTATATATTTTTAAAATATATAATATTTATATAATTATTATATAATTATACATAATTATGTTATATGTTATATAATATAATATA
>NC_081575.1:59110991-59133739 GCF_022355385.1 Mustela nigripes | reverse complement strand
ATGTAAATATATAACTAAAATTATCATATATAATTAATTATATAATTAAAATTAAAATTATATAATTATATAAATATTATATATTATATATAATTAATTAACATTACTATATCTTTATCATTATATATATTATATATAATATACAATTACTATATTATATTATATAATGTATAACATATATAATAACAAATATATATTGTATATATATTATATTTTTATTTTTTTTAATTTCTTTTTCCCCCTTTCTTCTCCCCCTGGTTTTGGGTATCTTCTGATTGGTTAGTGTACATTTTTCTGAGGACTTTGCCACAATTTTAGTATTTAGTATCCCTTATTCATATATTCTTATCTGGATAAAATGACAAGGTGGAAAACTCACCACAAAAAAAAAAAACAAGAGTCAGTACCAATGACTAGGAACCTAATCAATACGGACATTGGTAATATGCCAGAACTAGAGTTCAGAATGATGATTCTCAAGGTGCTAGCTGGGCTCAAAAAAGGCATGGAAGAGATGAGAGAAACCCTTTCTGGATAAATATAATCCCTCTCTGTGGAAATAAAAGAACTAAAATCTAACAAAGTTGAAATCAAAGAAGCTCTTAATGAGGTGCAATAAAAAAATGGAGGCTCTTACTACTAGGTTAAATGAGGCAGAAGAGAGAATTAGTGATATAGAAGACCAAATGATGGAAAATAAACAAGCTGAGCAAAAGAGAGAAAAACAACTACTGGACCATGAGGGGAGAATTCGAGAGATAAGTGACACCATAAGACAAAGCAATATTAGAATAAAACAATATTAGAATAATTGGGTTCCAGAAGAAGAAGAAGAGAGGGGGCAGAAAGTATATTAGAGAAAGTATAGTAGAAATTTCCCTAATATGGAAAAGGGAATAAGCATCAATATCCAGGAGGCACAGAGAATCCCCTCAAAATCAATAAGAATTGGTCCGCACCCTGTCATCTAATAGTAAAACTTACAATCATAGTGACAAAGAAAACTCTTGAAAGCAGATCAGGACAAGAAGCCTGTAACATACAATGGTAGAAATCTTAGATTGGCAGCAGATTTATTCACAGAGACCTGGCAGGCCAGAAAAAACTGGCATGATATATTCAGAGCACTAAATCAGAAAAATATGAAACCAAGAGTACTATATCCAGCTAGGCTGTCATTGAAAATAGAAGGAGAGATAAAAAGCTTCTATGACTAACAAAACCTAAAAGAATTTGCAAACAGCAAACCAGCTCTACAGGAAACATTGAAAGGGGTCCTCTAAGGAAAGAGAGCCTAAAAGTAGTAGACCAGAAAGGAGCAGGAACAATATACAGTAACAGTCACATTATAGGCAATACGATGACACTAAATATATATTTTCAATAGTTACCCTGAATGTAAACGAGCTAAATCCCCCAATCAAAAGACACAGGGCATCAGAATGGATTTAAAAAAAATAATCAATAATGCTGTCTATAAGAATCTCATTTTAGACCCAAAGGCACCTCTAGATTTAAAGTGAGGGGGTGGAAAACAATTTACCATGCTAATGGACATCAAAAGAAAGTTGTGGAGGCAATCCTTATATCAGATAAATTAGATATTGTCAAAGACTATAATAAGCGATGAGAAAGGACATTATATCATACTCAAAGAGTCTGTACAACAAGAAGATCTAACAATTTAAAAAATCTATGTCCCTAACATGGGAGCAGCCAACTATATAAACCAATTATTAACAAAATCAAAGAAACACATAGACAACAATACAATAATAGTAGGGTATTTTAACTCACCCTTCACTGAAATGGACAGATCATCCAAGCAAAAGATCAATAAGGAAATAAAGGCCTAAAATGACACACTGGGCCAGATAGATATCACAGATAGATTCAGAGCATTCCATCCCAAAGCAACAGAATACCCATTCTTCTCTAGTGCACGTGGGACATTCTCCAGAATAGATCACATCCTGAGTAATAAATCACATCTCAACCAGTACCAAACAATTGGGATCATTATCTGCATATTTCCAGGCCACAATACTCTGAAGCTAGAACTCAATCACAAGAGGAAAGTGGGAAAGAACTCAACTAGATGGAGGCTAAAGAGCACCCTACTAAAGAATGAATGAGTCAACCAGGAAATTAAAAAAAAATGAAAAAAAAATCATGGAAACAAATGAAAATTAAAACACAATAGCTCAAAATCTTTGGGACACAGCAAAGGTGGTCCTGAGAGGAAAGTATATACCAATACAAGCCTTTTTCAAGAAACAAGAAAGGTCTCAACTACACAGCCTGACCCAACACTTAAAGGAGCTGGAGAAAGAACAGCAAAGGAAGCATAAGCCCAGCAGGAGAAGAGAAATAATAAAGATCAGAACAGATCAATGAAATAGAAACCAAAAAAAAAAAAAAAAACAGTAGAACAAATCAACAAAACTTGGAGCTTGTTCTTTGAAAGAATTGATAAGATTGATAATCTCCTGTCCAGACTTATCAAAAAGAAAAGAGAATGGACCTAAATAAATAAAATTTTAAAAAAATGAATGATAAAGAAGAGGTCAAAACCAACACCAAGGAAATACAAACAATTAGAAGAACATATTATGAGCAAGTATATGCCAGGAAATTTAACACTTTGGAAGAAATAAATGCATTCCCAGAGACATATAAACTAGTAAAATTGAGCCAGGAAGAAAGAGAAAACCTGAACAGACTCATAACCAATAAGGAGACTGAAGCAGTCATCAAGAATCTCCCAACAGGGGCACCCGAGTGACTCAGTTCATTAAGTGTCTGCTTTCAGCTCAGATCATGATCCCAGGGTTCTGGGATTGAGCCCCATGTCAGGATCCCTGCTCAGTGGGGAGTCTGTTTCTCCCTCTACCTGCTGCTTCCCATACTTGTGCTCTCTCTCTCTCTGTCAAATAAATGAATAAATAAAATCTTAAAAAAAAAAAATCTTCCAACAAACAAGAGCCCAGGGCCAGATGGTTTCCCAGGGGAATTATACCAAACATTTAAAGAAGAATTAATTACTATTCTCCTAAAACTGTTCCAAAAAATAGAAATGGAATGAAAACTTCCAAACTCATTTTATGAGGCCAGCTTTACTTTGATCCCAAAACCAAAGACCCCATCAAAAAGGAGAATTAAAGGCCAATATCCTTGATGAACTCAGATGTGAAAATTCTCACCAAAATACTAGCCAATAAGATCCAACAGTACATTAAAAGGATTATTTACCATGACTAAGTGGGATTTATTCCTAGGTTGCAAGTTTGGTTCAACATTTGTAAATCAATCAATTTGACACAATACATTAATAAAAGAAAGAATGGGAACCATGTGATACTCTCAATAGATGCTGAAAAAGTACTTGACGAAGTACAGCATCCTTTCTTGATCAAAACTCTTCAAAGTGTAGTAATAGAGAGTACCTACCTCAATATCATTAAAGCCATCTATGAAATACTCACAATGAATATTATTCTAAGGTCAGAATCATGGCAGTGATATCCACTATCACCACTGATATTTAACATAGTACTAGAAGTCCTAGCCTCAACAATCAGACAACAAAAAGAAATAAAAGGCATCTGAATTGGCAAAGAAGTCAAACTCTCACTCTTCGCAGATGATATGATACTTTATGTGGAAAAACCAAAAGACTCCACTCTAAAACTGCTAGAATTCTTACAGGATTTCAAAAAGTGTCAGGGTACAAAATCAATGCACAGAAATCAGTAGCATTTCTATACACCAATAGAAAGACAGAAGAAAGATAAATTGAGAAGTCAATCCCATTTTCAATTGTACCTAAAACCATAGAATACCTAGGAATAAACTTAACCAAAGAGCCAAAGAATCTGTACTAAGAAAACTATAAAATACTCATGAGACAAACTGAGGAAGACACACACACACACACACAGACAAAAGAAAAAAAGTTCCATTCTCATGTATTGGAAGAACAAATATTGTGACAATGTCTATGCTACCTAAATCAATCTACACATTTAATGAAATCCCTAGAAAAATACCATCATTTTTTTCAAAGAAATGAAACAAGCAATCCTAAAATGTATATGGAACCAGAAAAGTCCCTGAAGAGCCAGAGGAATGTTGAAAATGAAAGCCAAAGTTGGTGGCCTCACAATTCCAGACTTCGAGCTCTATTACAAAGCTGTAATATTTAAGAGTATAGTACTGACACAAAAACAGACATGTACATCAATGGAATAGAATGGAGAGCCCAGAAATAAACGCTCAACTTTATGGTCAACTAATATTTTACAAAGTGGGAAAGAATGTCCAATGGAAAAAAAAAAAAAAAAGACAGTCTCTTCAACAAATGGTGTTGGGAAAATTGGACAGCCATATGCATAAGAATGAAACTGAACCATTTTCTTACACCACACAAAAATAAACTCAAAATGTATGAAAGATCTCTGTGTGAGACAGGAATCCATTAAAATCCTTGAGGAGAACACAGGCAGCAACTTCTTCCACCTCAGTCACAGCAGCTTTTCCTAGAATCATCAACAACATCAGTGGAAGCAAGTGCAATAATGAACTATTGGGACTTCATCAAGATCAAAAGCTTTTGCACAGCAAAGGAAACAGTAAACAAAACCAAAAGACAACTGACAGAATGGGAGAAGTTATTTGCAAATGACTTATCAGATAAGGGGCTAGTATCCAAAATCTATAAATAACTTATCAAATTTAACACCCAAAGAACAAATAATCCAATCGATAAATGGGCGGAGGACATGAACAGATATTTCTGCAAAGAAGACATCCAAATGGCCAACAGACATATGAAAAAATGCTCAATACCACTCAGCATCAGGGTAATACAAATTCAAACCACAATTAAATACCACCTTCCATTAATCAGAATGGCTAAAATTAACAAGTCAGGAAATGACAGATGTTGGTGAGGATGCAGAGGAAGGGGAGCCCTCCTACACTGTTGGTGGGAGTGCAAGCTGGTGTAGCCACTCTAGAAAACAGCATGGAGGTTCCTCAAAAAGTTGGAAACAGAGCTACTCCATGACCCAACAATCACACTACTGGGTATTTACCTTAAAGATACAAATGTAGTAATCCTAAGGGGCCATGTGTACCTGAATGTTCATAGCAGAAATATCCACAATAGCTAAACTATGGAAAGAACCTAGATGTCCATCAACAGATGAATGGAATACCTAGGAATAAACTTAACCAAAGAGCCAAAGAATCTGTACTAAGAAAACTATAAAATACTCATGAGACAAACTGAGGAAGACACACACACACACACACACACACACACACACACACAGACAAAAGAAAAAAAGTTCCATTCTCATGTATTGGAAGAACAAATATTGTGACAATGTCTATGCTACCTAAATCAATCTACACATTTAATGAAATCCCTAGGATTTCCTATATACACAATGGAATACTATTCATCCATCAAAAGAAATGGAATCTTGCCATTTGCAATGATGTCGATGGAACTAAAGGGTATTATGCTGAGTGAAATAAGTCAAGCAGGGAATGACAATTATTATATGCTCTCCCTGATATGAGGAATTTGAGAGGAAGGGTGGGGGACTGGGGGATAGGGAAAAAATAAATGAAACAAGATGGGATCAGGAGGGAGACAAACCATAAGAGACCCTTAATCTCACAAAACAAACTGAGGGTTGCTGGGGGGACAGGGGTCTGGAGAAGATGGTTGGGTTAGGTACATTGGGGAGTGTATGGTATATAGTTGAGTGCTATAAAATGTGTAAACCTGATGAGTCACAAGCCTGTACCCCTGGGGCAAATAATACATTATATGTTAATAAAAATAACTTAAAAAAAAAAAAAACACCAAACCTGGTGGCATCACAATTGCAGTTTTTAAGTTATATCACAAACCTGTAATAGTCAAGACAGTATGGTACTGGTACAAAAATAGACACATAAATCAATAGAATAGAATGGAAAACCCATAAATGAACCCATAACAATTTGGTCAATTAATCTTAGAGAAAATAAGAAAGAAGAACCAATGGAAAAAAAAAAAGATAGTCACTTCCACAAATGGTGTTCAGAAAACTGGACAACCACATGCAGCAGAATGAAACTGGACCACTTGCTTCACCATACACAAACATAAATTAAACATGGATGAAGGACTTTTAAGTGAGAGAAGAAACCATCAAAATCATAGAGGATAGCAAAAGCAGTAACCTTTTTAACATCACCTGTAACAACTTCTTAATAGATATGTCTACTGTGTCAAGGAAACAGAACAAGAATGAACTCTTTGGACTTTATCAGAACTAAAGGTTTCTTTCTGTACAGTGAAGGAAACTATCAACAAAACTAAAAGGCAACCTTTGGAATGAGAGAATATATTTGCAAATGACATATTGGATAAAAGGTTAGTATCCAAAATCTATAAAGAACCTATCAAACTCAACATCCTCTCAAAAGAAATAATCCAATCTAAATATAGGCAGAAAATATGAATAGGCAGTTTTACAAATAAACCATACAAATGGCCAATAAACACAGGAAAATATGTTCAAGATCACTCTACATCAGGGAAAAGCACATCAAAATTACAATGAGATATTACCTCATACCTGCCAGCTTGGCTAAAATCAACAACATAAGAAACAACAGGTGTTGGCAAGGATGTGGAGAAAGGGGAACTGTCTTGCACTTTTAGTGGGAATGCAAACTGGTGAAACCGCTCTGCAAAATATTAGGGAGGTTCCTCAAAAAGTTAAAAATAGAAGTACCTTGTGGTCCAGCAATTGCACTCTATGTATTTACCCAAAGTATACAAAAATACTTATTCAAATGGGACACATGGACCCCAATGTCGATTGCAGCATTATCTAAAATAGCTAAATTATGGAAAGAACCCAAATGTCTATCAACTGATGAATGAATAAAGTTGGGGTATATATTACACATAACTCAGCCACAAAAAGAATGAAATCTTGCCATTTACAATGACATGGATGAAGTTAGGGAGTATTATGCCATGCACAATAAGTCAGATAAAGATAAACATCATATGGTTTCATTCATATGTGGAGTTTAGGACACAAAACAAATGATTATAGGGCTTAAAAAAGGAAAGAGGCAAAGCAGGAAAAAAACTTTTAACTATAGAGAACAAGCTGGTGGTTGGCAGAGGGGAAGTAGGTGAGGGGATGGTTAAATAGGTGATGGGGACTAAGGGGTGCATTTGTTATGATGAGCACCAGATGTGTTATGGAAGTGTTGAATCACTAAACTGAACACCTAAAAGTAATATTATACCTTATGTTAACTAGCTGGAATTTAAATAAAAAGTTTAAAAATAATTATTTACTATTTGTGAGAGACATTTATGAACAAAATTCCTAAGATCTTTCAAATCGTGGAATCTTTACCTTTAAGAAAACTGAAGTCCATAGAGCTTAATTAACTTGAATCTAAGTTCTATATTTAAAATAAATTGCTGTTATATTCCAATCCCTTTATCCAGTACTTCACTGTTACTATCTCACTCAATTCTTAAAACAGCATGTGATATAGGAAGACACTCTGGTAGTAGAATCAGAATTAAAACCAAGTTCCATGATTCAAACACTAGTGTTTTCTCACCACAATATTGATAAGTAGGTAGTTGCTCATTTACATATACTTTAAGGAAACTTGCTGTCCTGGTATTGTTATCATTAGATGTCCTAACAGCTTAGAATCTCCTTATAGGAGATTACTATTAAAAGGCACAAAATGGGATGACACAATGATTGTTAAGTACTTGCCTATAGCAAAGATTTCATATATGAGTAACAAAATGAATTACTTGTTTTCATAAAGCTAGACTTAGTTTAATCCAGGATTTTTAGTTTAGGATTTGGATTAGTGTAGTTCTTGATTTTTTACTTTTTTTCTAAATTATTCATCCTACTATTCTTGCTTTAGTGAGTGTTTCCTTTGAAATAGTGGTCTACATAAAAGGTGGTATATTTTATCTGGTCTGGCAAAAGCTGTTTGGGATAGTAGTTCAAAAGTGGTGTGTTAGTTTCAAACTATCTTGGTTGTATGGCACCCATTTCACTTCTAATTCTATAAGCTTGTCCAAGTGATTAAGCCTTTCTAAAATGTACTTTTCACAACTCTACAGTGTGATTAATAATGGTATCATTTTCATATGACTATTGTGCTGATAACCTGAGTTAATACAATGCTAACTGTCTTTTACATGTTAATGACATGATAAATAACTGTTAGTTAAGTGGAAAACTATGGGTTAATGTGGGTGTGCACACATAAGCATGCATTTTTTTTAAAGATTTTATTTATCTGTTTGACAGAGAGAGATCACAAGTAGGCAGAGAGGCAGACAGAGAGAGAGGAGGAAGTAGGCTCCCTGCCGAGCAGAGAGCCCGATGCGGGACTCGATCCCAGGACCCCGAGATCATGACCTGAGCCGAAGGCAGTGGTTTAACCCACTGAGCCACCCAGGTGCCCCAGCATGCATTTTTTATATCTTTGTTGAAATAAAAGTTTGCAGACATGTGTTGGTCTTGTTTATTTTTTTTTTTCTATTTTTTTTTAAACTGGTCCATAAAATTAAAAAAAAAAATCTTGGTATCAATTGACTAAATTTTCACTTAATGATGATATAATTTCAACATATTGAAACTGTATAGAGTACAGGGAGCACACTAGGTAAATTTTTGAAATTCAGTTTGGACTTAAATAAAAAAAAAAACTAAGAGTTTTAAACCAGGAAATTAATCCAAGATGTAAGTTGCCCAGGGAAGGTGTAGAGCATAGAAAAAGCATTGGGTAATGGGGAGGGAGAGAAGGACTTGATCAAAGTGAAGTTGTGAAGAGGCATAAAACAAATTTAGCTGACTTGGTTTTATCCAGATACTTCTTAGTCTATATCTGTATCCCAGAAAACTTAATAAACACTCTTTACAGCACTCTTTACAGAAGGATTCCATGTCCAGAAAGATTCATTCTTTGCAGAGGAGAAAAGTGCGTGTAGACATACCAGTCCCTTACCTTGACCCAGTCCTCTATTATCCTCTGGGAGAATATAAGATTGGGGTGAAATATATTCAGTTCATAAATAAAAGTGCATGGAGAAGCCCTACACTGTATGCAGAAAGGATAACTCTATAATACCATAAGAAGGAAAACTTCAAGAATTCTTTAAGCTATTCCTCTTACTGCTGTTTGAGGACATATATGATACTGTTAGAGTCATAGAGGGAGAGGATGACCTACAGACAGAGGAAAATGAACTAGGTAGAATCCCTTGGGAGTTAATGATAATATAACTGATAAAAATATTTTTCCTAATTTATGGTTATATACATTGCAATTGTCCTTTTGTCCAGAATACTAGTTTGGAAAATGGAGTCAAGTGGAGAAGTTCCAGCACACTATTAGACAAAAAGAAAAAGAAAGAATCTGAGATTGGGTGCATTCAAGATTGTAAGGGAGTTTCACTTTGCCTGCATTACCCCTTCCCCAAGGCAACACAACTTGGTACCAAGACAGTCCTTCTTAGTTTTCACTTCTCCCACAGAAGAAAATGAGAGCATACAAATGAGCATCTGGCTCCCCCAGTTGAGTGGGACATTCCCAAGGACACTTCTTTCTTGTTCCACCCATAACACTTTGGTACTGATATATGACTGGGGGCAAAGAACAGCTGGGATAACAGTGACCAGAGACCTTAGGGGGCATCAAAATAAACACAGCCTACAAATTATGAAGTGGGTAGCATAAGGAAACCCACCCATGAGCTATTGGGGATGCCTTGTCTACAGATTCTCCCAAAAGGCTCATGGGCACCTCAATGCTACATGCACCCTCACCATGTAACTAGCTCCTTTGGTGAACCTCTGAGGGTGGCAAAAGTGATTGAAGGTACACACAGGGAGCAGGCCCCGTGGTACACAGAAAGCCAGTCTGACCTGGAATGGGAGAAAGCACAAAAAAATGAGCATTCATCACTGCTATAGGGAAAGCAAAGAGGAGGCTGTCAACTCTTGGCATGCCTTAGCAGAATCAAGAGAAAGCATACAAAATTTTGAATTTCCACCTCCCAAGACAGAACAAGAAATATGAAAGAGGCATATCCATATAAATAATCTGAGAAATCCTCAGAATCCTTAATAGAGTAGATAGAAGGTATTACTCTCTCAGAACAAACCAGTAAGGAATAGAGGAGGTGGCTATTTTTTCAAATGCAAAAGGCAACAGTATAGCCCTCAAGGTACATGAAAAATTAAATAAACATTATATCTTGAAGAGAACACAATAATTTCCCAGAAATGTAAATTTGTAATTTGCCCAATAAAAAATTTCAATAAAATTGTTTGGAGAAAGCTTAGTGAGCTACCAGAAAACAAAAAAACAATGCAATGAATTCAAGAGAGCAATAAATAACAAAAAGATAAGTTTAACAGAGAGATAAAAATCATTAAAAAGACCAAACATAAATTCAAGAATTGAAGAATACAAGGAATGGAATGGAAAAAAAAATACAGAAGAGAAGACTTAATAACAAACGAATTAAGCAGAAGAAATACTCTATGAAGTAAAAGATCAATCAAATGAAATTAAACAGTCACAGAAGACTAAAGAAAAGAGGATGAAAAAGAGTGAAGAAAACTTGTGTAAACTATGGATACCATTAACAAAACAATCTATGTATTATTACTGGAATTCCAGAAGAAGAGAGAGAGAGAGAAAGAGGTAGAATAAGGTTAAGTTATAAAGTCAAATTTAGAATATCTAATATTAAAATGGTTCTGTGTTAATCATTTCATTCTAGCATAAAGGTAAAAGGACCAAAGTACTACAAATAATTATAGCTACAATGATTTGTTAACTGATATGCAGTATAACAGGTAAATTGTGACATCAAAAACATAAAATACAGGAGGGAGATGTAAAAAGGTAGATTTTTTTGTATAGGTTGGGTTGTGTCATTTTTAGCTAAAATTAGACTCTTATTCCTATAAGAAATTTTATGTAACTTTTATGATAACCACAAAGCAAAAACTCAAGGTAGAAAATTTTAAAAAATGCTTGTAAATTTTTTTTTCTACATTCAACAATGAACAGTTTCATTTTCCCCACTGTATATTATGAACTGAAAGATAGAGAAATTCTTGTGAAAGTATGTCCACAGATATTTAGTTATGTCATTCCAAACAAGTTTCCTAAATGGGTGAACTCCATACATTCCACCATGAGTTATGAATGAAATCCCTAATAGGATTATTTGGTTGGCTTGTTTACATGCTTTTGCCCCCCAAATGATCCAGGTTGACAGTCTACATTGATCAAATGTAAACATAGATGCAAATAAGTAATGTAGAAAGGCAAAGAAATTAGAGAAACTTCTTGTTAATGAAGTATTTGCTATAATTGAATGTGCTATGATTTTTTTGACTCTGAGAACAACTTTAATCAATGCTGTTGTTTTATGTTGCATTTGTGTAACAATCAAATATAATTCTTACTTTCTATTTCATATGGAGGAACTAATATTCTCTATCTTTAGATGACATTTCATCTGAAATAGTGAGTGATATTGAACTGTGCCCAGAGTTGTTTTGAAGGGAGGGATGGCAGCAGGAAATCACTCATATTTCTTCATACTCTTTTTTTCCTTTCTATTTTTTTTTATAAACATATAATGTATTATTGGTCCCAGAGGTACAGGTCTGTGAATCGCCAGGTGTACACAATTCACAGCACTCACCATAGCACATACCCTCCCAATGTACATAACCCTGCCACGCTTTACCTATCACCCTCCCCCCGGCCATCCTTAGTTTGTTTTGTGACATTAAGAGTCTCTTAAGGTGAAATATGTTATGATTTTAAAGTCAACATTTGGAGGAAAGACAAATATTTTGTCTTGGGAATTGATGTCACCCCCAAAATATAATTAAATGTTGCGTCACCCAGCATTTTACTAACCGGAAAGCTTGGAAAATTATTCCTTGTAATCCCCAGTAATAAACTTGTCTACTAACTCAGACTAATGTCAGAGTTAAAGAGAACTAGTGCCAAAACAGTGTAATACCTGTCTGAACAGTTTTGGTTGATAATATCAATATTTATATAGAAACCTAAATGCATATTTTGTAACTTTAACATAGTGGTCGTTTGTCAATTATTTATAAGTTTCTGCTCATTCCAAAGAGTAGTTTTATTTTTTTTTTTAATTTTTAGAACTACAGTATATCTGCTATAAATGCCTATTGATTTATTTTCAGAAACACATTTCTGCAGTCATTTTTCCATCGAACCTGCATGGATATTCAGCCACTTTTAGATTTAGGAAATGTTTTTATTAAAAAATATTAAATGAGGGGCACCTGGGTGGCTCAGTGGGTTAAAGCCTCTGCCTTCAGCTCAGGTCATGATCCCAGGGTCCTGGGATCGAACCCCACATCAGGCTCTCTGCTCAGCAGGGAGACTGCTTCCTCCTCTCTCTCTCTGCCTGCTTCTCTGCCTACTTGGGGTCTGTGTGTCACATAATTAAATAACATCTTTAAAAAAAGATTAAATGATTGTGTGTGTATCTTCCTTACTTTTGTTACTCCAACATAACTTTCTTTATTTAGATCTGTAACCTCTCTCAGTCCTACTTATTCAGAGTATCATCTCATGCATGAAGGAATAGTTATATTCCTTAAGTTAAAAATACTAAAATAGGTGTTCCTGGGTGTCTCAGTGGGTTAAAGCCTCTGCCTTTGGTTCAGGTCACGATCCCAGGGTCCTGGGATCGAGCCCCACATCAGGCTCTCTGCTCAGTGGGGAGCCTGCTTTCTCCTCTCTCTCTCTGTCTGACTCACTGCCTACTTGTGATCTCTGTCTGTCAAATAAATGAATAAATAATTTTTTAAAAAATACTAAAAAAAATCCAATGATGATAAACATTTTTTCATGTATCTGTTAGCCATTTGCATGTCTTCTTTGGACAAGTGTCTGTTCATGTCTTCTGCCCATTTTTTAAATGTTAGTATCTGTTTTGTGTGTTTTGAGTTAGAGGAGTTCTTTACAGGTATTTGACAGGAACCCTTTCTCTGTAGTGTCATTTGCACATATCTTCTCCCATTCCGTGGGTTGTCTCTTTGTTTTGTTAACTATTTCCTTTGCTGTGCAGAAAGGTTTGATCTTGATCAAGTCCTAAATTTTAATATTTCCTTTTGTTTCCTTTGTCTTTGGGGATATGTCTTGAAAGAAGTTGCTGTGGCCAATGTCGAAGAGGTTACTGCCTATGTTCTCCTCCAGGATTTTGATAGATTCCTGCCTCACATTGAGGTCTTTCATCCATTTCGAGTTTATCTTTGTGTATGGTGTAAGACAATGGTCAAGCTTCATTCTTCTATACATAGCTGTTCCAATTTTCCCAGCACCATTTATTGAAAAGACTGCCTTTTTCCCCACTGTATGTCTTTTCCTGCTTTGTCGAAGATCATTTGACCATAACGTTGAGGGTCCATATCTGGGCTCTCTATTCTGTTCCACTGGTCTATGTGTCTATTTTTGTGCTAGTACCATGCTGTCTTGGTGATCACAGCTTTGTAGTAAAGCTTGAAATCAAGCAACATGATGTCCCCAGTTTTGTTTCTCTTCAACATTTCCTTAGGGATTCGGGGTCTCTTCTGATTCTATACAAATTTTAGGATTGTTTGCTCCAGCTCTTTGAAAAATGCCAGTGGAATTTTGATCAGAAAGGCATTGAAAGTATAGATTGCTCTAGGGAGTGTAGACATTTTACCAGTGCTTTTTCTTCTGATCCATGAGCATGGAATGGTCTTTCATCTTTTTGTGTCTTCTTCAGTTTCTTTCATGAGTGTTCTGTAGTTCCTCGAGTACAGATGCCTTCCTCTTTGATTAGGTTTATTCCCAGGTATCTTATGGTTCCTGCTTCTATAGGAAATGGAATTGATTCTCTAATTTCCCTTTCTGTATTTTCATTGCTGTGTATAAGAAAGCAACTGGTATAAACATTCGGGTGCACGTGCCCCTTTGGATCACTACGTTTGTATCTTTAGGGTAAATACCCAATAGTGCAAATTGCTGGGTCATAGGGCAGTTCTATTTTCAACATTTTGAGGAAACTCCATGCTGTTTTCCAGAGTGGCTGCACCAGCTTGCATTCCCACCAACAGCCAAACTATGGAAAGAACCTAGATGTCCATCAACAGATGAATGGATCAAGAAGATGTGGTATATATACACGATGGAATACTATGCAGCCATCAAAAGAAATGAAATCTTGCCATTTGCGACTATATGGATGGAACTAGAGCATATCATGCTTAGTGAAATAAGTCAAGCAGAGAAAGACAACTATCATATGATCTCCCTGATATGAGGAAGTGGTGATGCAACATGGGGGCTTAAGTGGGTAGGAGAAGAATCAATGAAACAAGATGGGATTGGGAGGGAGACAAACCATAAGTGACTCTTAATCTCACAAAACAAACTGAGGGTTGCTGGGGGGAGGGGGTTTGGGAGAAGGGGATGGGATTATGGACATTGGGGAGGGTATGTGCTTTGGTGAGTGCTGTGAAGTGTGTAAACCTGGTGATTCACAGACCTGTACCCCTGGGGATAAAAATATATGTTTATAAAAAATAAAAAAAATTTAAAAAAAGCAACTGGTTTCTGTACAATGATTTTGTATCCTGCAACATTACAGAATTGCTGGATGAGTTCTAGTAGTTTGGGGGCGGAGTCTTTTGGGTTTTCCACATAATGTATCATGTCATCTACCAAGAGACAGAGTTTGACTTCTTCAGTGGCAATTTGAATACCTTTTATTTCTCTTTGTTGCCTGATTGCTATTGCTAGGACTTCTAATACTAAGTTGAACAACAGTGGTGAGAGTGTATTCCTGATCTCAAAGTGAAGGCTGTCAGCTTTTTCCATTAAGGATGATATTTTCTGTGGGTTTTTCATGGATAGATTTTATGAAGTTGAGGAATGTTCTCTCTCTCCCTATACGTTGAAGAGTTTTAATCAGGAAGAGATGTTATATTTTGTCAAATTATTTCTCTGCATCAATTGGGAGGACCATGTGGTTTTTCTCTCTTCTCTTATTGATTTGTCCTATCAAATCGGTTGATTTGTGAATGTTGAACTACCTTGCAATTCAGGGATAAATCCTACCTGGTCATGGTGGATAATCATTTTAACTTGCTATTAGGTCCTATTAGCTAGGATCTTTTTCTGGATCTTAGCATCCATATTCATCAGGGATATTGGTCTGAAATGCTCCATTTTGGTGGGGTCTTTACCTGCTTTGGGGATCAGGGTAATATTGGCTTCATAAAAAAGTGTGGAAGTTTTCCTTCTTCTTCAATTTTTTTGAAAGAGCTTCAGGAGAGTAGGTATTATTTCTTTATTCAAAGTTTAGTAGAATTCACCGGGGAATCTGTCAGGTCCTGGGCTCTTGATTTTTGGAAGGTTTTTGATCACTCCTTCAATCTTGTTACTAGATATTGGTCTATCCTGGTTGTCAGTTTCTTCCTGATTCAGTATTGGAAGTTTATCATTTTCCAGGAATGCATCCATTTCATCTAGGCTTCTTAACTTATTGGCATATGACTGCTGATAATAATTTCTGATGATTGTCTCTATTTCCTTGGTGTTAGTTGTGATGTCTCCCTTTTCATTCATAATTTTATTAATTTGGGACTTTCTCTCTTATCTTTTGGATTAGCTTGGCCAATGGTTTATCAATCTTGTTATTGATTGATTCTTATTGATTCTTTAAAAACAAAACAGCTTCTAGTTTCATTGATGCATTCTACTATATCTCTAGTTTCTCTCTCATTGATCTCTGCTCTTATCTTGATTATTTCCCTTCTTGTGTGTGGGAGTGGCTTAATTTGTTGTTGATTTTTAATTTGTTGTTATTTAAGGTGTAAAGACAGCTGGTGTATTCTAAAGACAGCTGGTGTATTCTAGATTTTTTAGTTTTCTTGAGGGAGGCTTGGATGGCTTTCTGTTTCCCACTTAGGACTGCTTTTGTTGTATCCCATAGGTTTTGGACTGAAGTGTCTTCATTCTCATTGGTTTCCATGAATTGTTTAAGTTCTTCTTTGATTTCCTGGTTGATCCAAGCATTCTTAAGCAAGGTGGTCTTCAGCTTCCAGGTGTTTGAATTCCTTCTGAATTTTCCTCCAAATTCAAAGCACTGTGATCTGAGAATATGCAGGGAAATATCTCAAGCTGATTTGTGACCCAGTATGTGGTCTATTCTGGAGAAGGTTCCATGTGCACTTGAGAAGAATGAGCATTCTGTTGTTTTAGGGTGGAATGTTAGGTAATATCTATCAAGTCCATCTGGTCCAATGTGTCATTCAATGCTCTTATTTCTTTATTGATTTTCTGCTTGGATGATGTGTCTATTACTGAGAGTAGAGTGCTATTAACTCCTACTATTAATGTATTCATATCAGTATGACTTTTCATCTTGTTTAATAGTCGGCTTATGTAGTTGGCTGCTCCCATATTGGGGGCATGAATATTTACAATTGTTAGATCTTCATGGAGGATAGTCTCTTTGAGAATGATGTAGTGTTTTTCTGTATTTCTGACTACAGTCTTTAATTTAAAATATAATTCATTTGATATGAGAATCACTACCCCAGCTTTCTTTTGAGGCCCATTGGCATGATTGATGCTTCTCCATCCCTTCATTTTCTGTCTGGATGTAGCCTTAGATTCAAAATGGGTCTCTTGTTCACAATATATGGATGGGTCCTGTCATTTTATACAATCTGCAACCTTGTTCCAATTTATGGGCACATTTAGGCCATTCATGTTGAGAGTGATTATTGAGAGATACGTTTTTATTGACATCATGCTACCTGTGAAGACTTTGATTCTATAGATTGTCTCTATAAATTTCTGCTCAATGATATTCTTGTGTTTTTTTCCTCTTTTATAGAATCCCCCTTAATATTTATCGCAGTGTCAGCTTGATGGTCACATACTCTTTTAAACCTTGCTAGTCTTGGAAGTTCTTTACCCTCCATCCACTTTGAATGTCAGTCTTGCTGGATAAAGTATTATTGGCTGCATGTTCTCATTTAGTGCCCTAAATACATCTTGCCAGCCCTTTCTGGCTTTCCAGGTTTCTGTGGATAGGTCCAATGGTATTCTGATGGGTTTTCCTCTGTACATAAGGAATCTCTTCCCCCTGGTTGCTTTTAAGAGATCCTTTCTAAAATTATGATTCATCATGTTTATAATCACGTGTCTCGAGGTCTTTCTAGATTCTATGACCTTGGCGGGATACATTTCTGCCTCTAGGACATGAATGCTGGTTCCATTCCCTGGATTGGGAAAATTTTCATGGAGAATTTGTTCACCTATATCCTAGTCTTCTTTCTTTATCTTCCCCTTAAGAGATTCCAATAATTCTGATGTTGCGATGCTTCATGACTACATTTATTTCCCTAATTCTGTTTTCATGGCTTCTTTGCTGTTTGTTCCAGGCTTCCTCCTGATCCTTTTTCTCTGTCACTTTTTCCTCCAGATCACTAATTCTATTTACTGCCTCAGTTACCCTAGCTATTAGAGAATTTAGATTAGATCGGAACTCATTGAGAGCATTGTTAACATAATCCCTGGTGGCTTTCACTTCTGCCCTAATAAATTCCATTTTGTCATTAAAGACTTTCTCCAACCTGGCTATTGCCTGAATAATTGTTAGCCTTAATTCCCTTTCCAACATACTGTTTATGTTCATATCCAGTAATTCTGATGGAGAGCGTCCAGTCTCTGAATTTTTCCTCTGTTGGGTATTCCTCCTCCTGGTCACTTTGTTGAGAGATGGCTGAAGGGATGTATAGCTGAATATATCAACCATGGCTCAGGCAAGGTGCACTCTGGAACGCTTCTGAGCAATGGAGAGTCCCCACTAAAAAGAAAGAAAAAAGAGAGAGAGAGAGAGGGAAAAATGTAAAAATAAATAAATAAATAAAAGAGAAGACTCAACCCAAATGGGCCTCAAAGGTAAGATTTGTGAAGTATGCAAACAAAAACAGACAAACAAAAAGACTGACAAAAACGAATGACAAGAAAAAAAAAAAAAAAAGGAACCCAGCCAAAATGAACCCCAAGTATAAGATTTATATACTATGATAACAAAAGCAATTACATAGAAACACCAAGAGAAGAAAAAGATGGGAGGGTGGTTATAAATTCTTAGTGTGGATGAGGAAGGTTATTTTGATTCTTTGTTAAATGACTCAACTTTTCTGAGATAAGGGGGGATTAAATATGGTTTATATATACAGGTAACATTGATTGGGGAAAGGATATTACCTTGAAACTTATATCTATATGAATATTAAAATAAAATAAAATAAATTAAAAAAAGAAAAGCAAAAGAAAAACAAAAAGTTCAGGTTAAGAGTTTATTATGTAATTTGATGTACTGTACATCTTATTGTGATGGTAAATAGTTTAAAAGATTCTATAAAAATGAAAAGAACAAGAATAGTGGGAACGAATTAAAAAATTAAGGTTTTAACTGTGAAGTAGTGGTGGTTGTCCTCTTGTTTGTTTTTTGTTTTTTGTTTTTGGCTGGCTTTCTGGGGGAGGGCCCTGCTGTGTGTTTTTTTAGGCAATCTTGCTAGCATTGAGTCCTCCTACCCCCATCAAGGGTATGGGCTCTGAGGAAACTGTTTTTTCAGACTTTTGTTCTCTGGAGGGTTTGCTGTTGTTGTTGTTGTTGTTCTCACCTTCGCAGCTTCTAGCTGTTCCTTGGAGGTTTAGAGGAAAGCAAACTGCACTCAGATCTCCCTCTCAGAGAGAAGCCTCAGTCTGTTCCCCTCCAGGTGCTCCAGAGACCATAAATTCCCCCTCTACTGCTGGCTGAGCATGTCCCCCGTCACAGTCTCTGGGGTCACAGGAACTCCCGCTTGTACCCAAAACCATAAGAAATACTAGTCCAGAGCTGGCTTCCAGTGGCTGCTTCCACCACAGATGTCTGGGCAGGTCCAGACTGCCAGAGAAGTCCCAATCAGAGACAGATAACACACTGATAGTTTTGCACTGGTCTGAGCTGTGAGTTTTCAGAATCTCCTAGTTCTAGAGAGCACCAGCTAGAGCCTGCATGGATCTCTCTCAGGGGAGGGTGTGGAGTGCAACTCAGAACCCAGTCACACAGCATACATGCAGAGTTCAAAAGGCTGTGGTTTTAGAGAGCACCAGCTGGTGTGCACACCAGACTCCCTCATGTGTGCCACCCCCCCAGGCACTCTCAGTTGCACTGGTGGCTCACCAAGACCTGGTTTCTTTGCTGCACAGTCTGGTTCAGCGCCAGTGGTGGCCGTCCTGGGTCCATGGGCTTAAGTCCCTGTCCCTAATGGCCCAATTTCACCAATTTCCCCTTAAGATATTTTGCTCTTTTTGAGTGCTTTCAAGCAGACTCCAAGTTAATGCTGGCCTCCAATCACAAGGCTCTCTTGTATTGGGGTATTAATTTCCATTGGGTCTCTTCTGGTGGCTCTCTCCCCCTTTTGTTTATCTTCTGATATCAGTCCAGTGTTCCCATTCCACTTTACCTGTCCTGTAAGGGCCTATTTAGCCATAACAGTTCCATCCTGACCCTGACCTCCCCCTTCAGAGAACTTACTTAAAAACAAGTCCTGGGGGGCGCCTGGGTGGCTCAGTGGATTTGGCCGCTGCCTTCGGCTCAGGTCATGATCTCAGTGTCCTGGAATCGAGCCCCGCATCGGGCTCTTTGCTAAGCGGGAGCATGCTTCTCTCTCTCTCTCTGACTGACTCTCTGCCGACTTGTGATCTCTCTCTCTGTCAAATAAATAAATAAAAAATTAAAAAAAAAAAAAAAAACAAGTCCTGGAAACCAGTCCCAGGTAACAAAGCCCAAATACAAGGGTGGGTCAGGTCAGGTGGAGGTATTCAATCAGTGGGGGCACATAATTTCTTCTAGCTACCAAGGAGTATGGGCCCTGCCCTTTGGGTGCCCTTTGGGTGTCAATTCTGACCAAAGTGATAGGCTAGTTCAAATATCTACTATAGGGTAAATTGTAATTCAATTGGTCACTTATGTGTGACCTAGCAGGTCTGTGCAGCTTTCTCTGTGTTACAATCTCATTGGTCACCTGTGTGTGGCCAGGCCCAACACATGGCCTTTGCCCTTAAAAGCTAGTCTGTAAATAAGAGAGAGGTCACCCTCTCTTTAAGGGGCACCCCGGCCAGACTGTTTGATGGTAGGTTTGATTCTTGATGCTTAGTGTGAAATAAAGCTTTGCTTGACCTTTGCTTTGTATCAGTCTCGATCCTTTGACCATGGACCCATTATTGGGGGCCCCAACATTGGGGGCTCATCCGCAATCAAACAACAAGAACTGAGCCAGCATCAGAATTTCTGGGAAAAGCCTCTGGAGGTAAGATCTCCAGATTTTATTCTGTGAGATGTGGTCTGTCTGTCTAGTTGTGGAGCTCCATGGTATGGCCCACTGAGGAGAAGCTGGGCACAGCCACGTTCCCCAGGGCTAGAGTGGATGCAGGTGATGAGGGAGCAGGAGGCTGGCTGAGAACAAAGCAAAACTGGCGCCTTGCATCCCCTCTCCACCTGCCCCCCTTCATATGTGTAGCATTCCTCAGGCACCCCTGACCGCCATAAAACGATAAATAGTTAACTTGCAGGGATCGCAGTCCTGCAGAACAGGAATCTCCCTTGCTCTACAGATGTCCTAGAGACCTAAACAGGGAGGTTACCTTATCAATAGCACAGATTTCCAGAGGCAAATAACTCTCGGTTCCTGGAGCCCTAATGTCTCCCTCCCACCGTAAACTGGAGGAGACTGAGGTAGAAGGGCATGTAAATGATAGCCGGATCATAATACCCCACCAAGAATCTCCCAATTATCTTGATGTTAATGCCTAACCTAAAGACGACATTGATCAAGCCATAAGGGCAAGGCCTCCCCCTGCACCTTGTAGGCCCTCCCTAACATGTGAGAACTCTGTTGAAACCTCCCATCCCTTCACCACCTCCCCCCGACCGTGGGATATATAACATGCCTACCCTCACAACCCAGGGCAGCAGCTCTTCCTGCCCACAGATCCTGTCCCCGTGCTTTAATAAACCACCATTTTGCACCAACGACATCTTAAGAATTCTTTCTTTAGTCGTCGGCTCCGAACCTCCTCACCCCACTGAGACTTCGGTTCTGGGACTTCATCATTTTTGGTGAGCCAGGCAGGAGATTTGTGAGTCTTTACATTTGGACTCTGAGCTTCGGTGCAAAATTGGTGAGTACTTTCTCTCCTTTTCCTTTACTCTCATTCCAGGGCTTTTTCAAGGAGTATGGTCTTATTGGAACACTTGCATGTCAATTGTTTAGGCTGTAATCCTCTAGCCCGTGGCTACTCCACGGGGAGGAGAGCGTCTGCCTTTTGGCTGTAAGCTAGTACCCTGGCCGGAATGGCAATAAGACCCAGAAACTTGATGGCCTCACTCTATTCCTATTCTTATAGAAAGTTGTCTCTCTTGGGCACGGGACAGCCACCTAAGTCACCAGGACGGCTGCCAATCTTAAGACTCCCGTGTGAGGTTTCCTCCTGATTGATCTAATGTGATCCCCTCCACATCCCTGGTCTAGCCATTTCTGGCCGCGAAATCTCCACTGGGAGCCTGCCGAAACCAGTACCCGATTGAATTAAAATGCAACCAGGGACCGTTTCCTAGGGAAGTTGGCTGTAAGGACCACATGTGTTGGCATGTCGCATAGACCATGATGGATTTCAGTCTTATTGTTTCTTGTCAGTGTCTTCTACAGACTACTTATAGCTATGAAATTGAGTAATTTCCCCTTGCCAAAACTTCTCTAGCATTTTTGTGGGTTAATATGGCAAAACAGTATGCAGTCTTCAGGATAGACAATGGCATGGCATGGCACAATTTCCTAGTCCATTCACCAGGCACCCATCTGTAGCCTGGGATGCGATGGGGAAGTAGAGGGACGCCGGCACCCCTCCAGGGCTTTTTAAGGCATGATGGTGATCAATAGCATATCTTGAGGGACGCCTCTGGTCGCTTTTGACACCTAAAACCTCTGACATACCCTGTGTGGGATGCCACCCAGGAGTCAGGGGATTTGGTAATGGACCTTCATTACTTTTCTGGCTTCAGTTCCCAAGGACTCTACCTTGGGGTGCCTTTTAACCCACTGGAAATAATTTGGATTGCAAAACTTAGGAAAGGACTGAGCTCCTGTAACACTGCACGGCCTAAGTGGGATCTATCAGTTAGATCTCTGCAGGAAACAGGGCAAATGGACCTAGGATACCTTCACTGCTCATACCTAGGCCTTCATTGCTCTGCACCAGGACCCCAGACTAAGGGGCTTTTGCGGAATGTGTTTGCCCAAATGAGTCAGCTAGTAAACTTTCTCCTGACATATTGGATGGTAATTACGTAAATAAGCCTTCTTCTAGTAAACCCAGGTTGCTGGGCCATGCCTAGAAAAGGGGACTCTGGCTTTATTTCTGTTTCTCCTAATAGATGTGGGGGCTTCTACCTCAATCACTTCCCATGTTAATGCCTATAACTGGAGCCAACTGGGGTTGGTTTAAATCGAGACAGAGACCATAAGGAATATTCCCAATCAGCTGCTGAAACTCTCTTTGTTTCGGGGAAGTTTCCCTGTGTTCTC
>NC_081575.1:59099927-59100991 GCF_022355385.1 Mustela nigripes | reverse complement strand
TACTTTCCTACATACAGAGTTTCCCTTTATTTCCATCAGTCTTAGTTACACTAAGCAGAACTTTGTATTCTTAGAAACACCTTTAGTTATTAACCAATTGTGAACTGTTACAACAGAATTCTTCAGGTGGCAATTTATGAATCAGTTAAGTGGAAAACAAGTTTACCAGCAGATTTAAATACTCTTAGTTTCTTTGCAGTATGAAGTCAAAAGCACAAACCTACATCCAGTAATTAACGACTTAGCACTTTATCCTGTTTGGTTAAGATATAGATGTCCACAATTCAATTCCATTTGTCATCCAAGCAAAACTTTAAAACTTTTGGGTTACCAAAGACTTTGAAAGCTACTTCAGCAATTACCCATTAGAAATTTGAGACAGACAATTAACCATCAGTAGTCATTTCTTTGCTAACAAATTTTAACAAGTAACACAAGCTTATTTGACCTTCAGTAAACTTTGAAGTTTCACATTTACTCCTGTTAACTTAAAAGACACATCTTATCTTAATTAAACCAACAAACTTAACTTAGTTCCAATACTGATTTATGTTCCACCTGGGCCCACTCCACTTTGAATGTTTACCTGAGACACAAGTGGGAAGATCTGGAGTGGGGCTGTTAGGTCCAGGGGGTGCTCTTCTTGATCCTTGATAGTGAAGAGGGAAGGAGCTGTGGTGCATGATCTAGAGGCTAGTCATGCAGGCTGCACACACGTTGGTACAGAAACACGATAAGGGGGAAACAGAAGAAACAAAGTGCTGCCAGGTGGCAGAGAAAAGATTCCCGGTTTTAGAGCTCATAAGGCTCAACGGAGGAGCAGACACCATGCTTTCCCACCAGCAAGGGGGGGAGGGTTTAGGCAGTCCAAGTCAGGCCAGAGAACACAGGGAAACTTCCCCGAAACAAAGAGAGTTTCAGCAGCTGATTGGGAATATTCCTTATGGTCTCTGTCTCGATTTAAACCAACCCCAGTTGGCTCCAGTTATAGGCATTAACATGGGAAGTGATTGAGGTAGAAGCCCCCACATCTATTAGGAGAAACAGAAATAAAGCCAGAGTCC
>NC_081575.1:59027267-59099827 GCF_022355385.1 Mustela nigripes | reverse complement strand
ATCTAGAGGCTAGTCATGCAGGTTGCACGCGCGTTGGTACAGAAACACAATAAGGGGGAAACAGAAGAAACAAAGTGGCAGAGAAAAGATTCCCGGTTTTAGAGCTCATAAGCCCCAACAGAGGAGCAGACGCCATGCTTTTCCACCAGCAAGGGGGAAGGGGTTAGGCAGTCCAAGTCAGGCCAGAGAACACGGGGAAACTTCCCCGAAACAAAGAGAGTTTCGGCAGCTGCTTGGGTATATTCCTTATGGTCTCTGTCTCGAGTTAGACCAACCCCAGTTGGCTCCAGTTATAGCCATTAACATGGGACGTGAGTGAGGGAGAAGCCCCCACATCTATTAGGAGAAACAGAGAAATAAAGCCAGAGTCCCATTTGCTAGGGTTGGCCCAGCAACCTGGGTTTACTAGAAGAAGGCTTATTTACATAATTATCATCGAATATGTCAGGAGAAAGTTTACAGCTGACTCATTTGGGAAAACACATTCCACAAAAGCCCCTTAGTCTGGGGTCCTGGTGTAGAGCAATGAAGGCCTAGGTATGAGCAATGCAGGCACCCTAGGTCTATTTTCCCTGTTTCCTGCAGAGGAGATCTAACTGATAGATCCCACTGAGGCCATGCAGTGTTACAGGAGCTCGGTCCTTTCCTAAGTTTTGCAATCCAAATTATTTCCAGTGGGTTAAAAGGCACCCCAAGGTAGAGTCCTTGGGAACTGAAGCCAGAAAAGTAATGAAGGTCCATTACCAAATCCCCTGACTCCTGGATGGCTCGCCAAAAATGATGAAGTCCCAGAACCTAAGTCAGGTTCGGTGGGGTGAGGAGGTTCGGAGCCGACGACTAAAGAAAGAATTCTTAAGACGTCATTGATGCAAAATGGTGGTTTATTAAAGCACGGGGACAGGACCCGTGGCAGGAAGAGCTGCTGCCCCGGGTTGTGAGGGTGGGCATGTTATATACCACAGGTTGGGGGAAGGTGGTGAAGGAATGGGAGATTTCGACAGAGTTCTCACATGCTAGGGAGGGCCTACAAGGTGCTGGGGGGGAGTCTTTGCCCTTATGGCTTGATCAATGTCATCTTTAGGTCAGGCACTAACATCAAGATAATTGGGGGATTGTTGGTGGGGTATTATGATCCGACTATCATTTACATTCCCTTCTACCCCAGTCTCCTCCAGTTTATGGTGGGAGGGGGACATTAGGGCTTCAGGAACCAAGTGTTATTTGCCTCTGGAAATTTGTGCTATTGATAAGGTAACCTCCCTGTTTAGGTCTCTAGGACTTCTTGTAGAGAAAGGGAGATTCCTGTTCTGCAGGATTGCGATCCCTGCAAGTTAACTATTTATCGTTTTATGGCGATCAGGGGTGCCTGAGGAATGCTACACATATGGAGGGGAGCGGGTGAAGAGGGGGTGCAAGGTGCCAGCTTTTGCTTTGTCCTCAGCCAGCCTCCTGCTCCCTCATCAACAGGGATGCCCCATCCCTCTTCTGGTAGATCCTCTAGGGGGTTCGGGTCCCCCTAGGTGGTCAGGGGGCCAAGAAAACCCCCACCAGCAGGTATTTGCAGGAGTCCAAGAAAATCTCCATGGGAGAACATCTCTAGGGGGCCAAGAAAACCCCCACCAGCAGCAGGTTCTGGGTTAGGGCTGCTGAGTCTGTGGTTGTTTTGTCATGTCTTTTTGTTGCCTGTTGTGCTGCTGGTCCCTAGGGAACTGAGAAAATCCCCACAGGTGAGTGTCTCTAGTGGGCCGAGTAAACCCCCACCAGCAGCAGGCTCTGGGTGAGGGCCGCAGGGTCTGTGGTTATTTTTGTCCTGTCTTTTTGTTGTCTGTTGCATTGTTTGTTGTGTTTGAAGAAATGGGGCAAGCAGAGAGTAAGGGGACTCTGATTTTCATCTCTCCCTTCCTCCTTATAGATGTGGTGCTTCTCCCTTACTCATTTCTTGTGTTAATGGCTGGCTATAACTGGAGCCAACTGTTGTTAGTCTAACTCGAGACAGAGACTTTAAGGAATATTCCCAAGCAGCTGTGGAAACTCCCTTTGTTTTGGGGAAGTTCCTTGCCCTCTCTGGGCCAAGGTGGACTGCCTAGCCCCTCCCCCTTGCTGGCAGGAAAGCATGGTGTCTGCTCCTCTCTTGGAGCTGATGAGCTCTAGAACTGGGAACCCTTTCTCTGCCTTCTGGTGGCACTTTGCTCTGTTCTTCACTGTTGGGAGACAAGAAGAGCTGCCCCGGGACTTAACACCCCACTTTCCAGATCTTCCCACCTGGGTCTCAGGTAAACATTCGAATTGGAGTGGGCCCAGGTGGAACATAAATCAGTATTTGAACTAAGTTAAGTTTGTTGGGTTAATTATGATAAACATGTCTTTTGAGTTAACAGCAGTAAATGTGAAACTTCAATCAAAGTTTACTTAAGATCAAATAAGCTCATGTTATTTATGTTAAAATCTGCTTAAAATCTGTTAAGAGATAACGAAACTGATTGTTAATTGTCTGACTCAAAGTTTTAATGGGTAATTATTAAAGTAGCTTTCAAAGTCTTTGGTAACCTGAAACTTTAAACCAAATGGGATAAAATGCTAGAGAGCTGGTTGCTGGAACTAGGTTTGTGCTTTTGAAATCTGTTGATAAATATCTTTTGTGCTTAACTGAATTCTGTTGTAACAGCTCACAATTGGTTAATAGTCTTCACTAGGGAGTACTGCTAAGCCAATGATAAACCTTGGGTTACATTTGGGTAAATTCTGTAACTACTCTAGTGGTTCTATACATTTCCTAAAGTTTTAATGTTTTGATAAAGGTCATCACTTGATATTTAACCATATCTATTCTGAGTTTTGTCATTTATAATTGTTTTAATTCTCTTGTAAGATTAATTCTGCCCTAAAGGAAATTCATATGGGAGACTTTCAGTACAAATATAGGTCTTTGATATGTTAAAATCTTGGAACTGAAATAGATAATTTTCAGAAGTAAAAGCTGCATTCGAATGAAACCAGAATTAGCAAAATGGGACTAGATGAACTGGAGGAAATTGTAATGTTGTGTCTCTTAATGTTTTGTCTTAATTTGAACATCACTGGTTCTGTAATGTTTGCTCTTCCAGACAAGGGAAACTTTTTCTTAAGTTATCTGTAACTTACAGAGATGTAAAAGTATTCATTTGTAAATGAATCAAGGCATTCAACGTTTCTCTCTATCTGAACCCTCTGAAACCAAAAGGTCTCAGCAAGTATTCTTTCTTCCATGGCAATCAGTCATTTGCATAAGTTCAATAAGAATCTGTTCTCCTTGTAACAGGAAAGAATTGGAAACACTGGTTATTTTACCAAGGCTTTGGCTGGAATGTCATATTTGAAAAGACTCAGATATGACCAGACAGCTTAAAGGAACTAAAGTTGACTTTATAAAACCTGGAGCCATAAAGCCCTTTGGAACTGTTGGCTTGATAACTTGCTTACAGAGTTCCCAGCAGCCTCACCAGGTAAATAAAGAATGTCCCTTCCTGGCAGGATACTTTAGGAAACTCAGGAAGAGGAATTCGCCCAAATTGACAGGTTTTGCAGGCTTGTCTGATGGCAACCACAGGGCTTAGCTTCTGGTCTGGAGAGGCTACTAAAAGCTCAACCTAGAGATTCCTTATAAGAAGTTCCAGCAAAGCAGATTCTAAAAGATCACTTACTGTTCTTGCTGAGCTTATGTAAATTATTAGGCCAAGTTTGTTAAAACTGGACAAATGAATTTTCAAATAAATTAGTCCTGCTTTGGCTATCTCCAGAAATGAGGGTTATTTCAGAGAGAAAAATTATGTTTTAATAACACACCTTTATGGATGTTAAATTCTAGATTTGATTGTTTTTAAATGCTTGTTAACCTAAGCTAGACAACTTGAGGTAAACTTCAGAGAAGTTGCACGATAGCTTGTATAGACAATCTTGCTTTTGCCAGTCAGTCAGCCCCAGATATAAGGAGGAAAATTCAGAGAATTGAAGGATTTGAAAGGAAGAATCTGACTGGGTTAGTGGAAATAGTGGAAATAGCTGCTGAGAACTGAGTCATGTTTGTGGGGGACAAGAGCTCTCTTACAGACTCTGCAGGAAAAAGGGTATCAGATATCAGTAATGAAAGCACAGCTTTGTCAGAGCCACACCACTTATTTAGGCTTTGATCTCCACAAGGGAGTTTCTTGAGATGGTGGGCTAGTATAGGCTGTGGATACCATGGTTCACGGAGACGGCCCAACCTCTCTACAAACTGGCTAAGGGAGGATTCACTATGATAGAGTGGATAGCTGAGGCAGAAGGAGCATTTTGGGAATTACAAACAGTCTTACTGAGTGCCCCAGCATTGGCCATCCCAGATGTTACCAAGCCCTTCCACTTGTATGTGGATGAAAAGACAGGGGTGGCTGAAGGAGTTTTGACTCAGACTCTGAGGCCTTTGCAAAGGCCAGTAGCCTATCTTAGCAAAAAAAAAAAAAAAAAAAAAACAAACAAACAAACAAAAAAAAAAACTAGATCCAAAAACAGCTACGTTCCCCCTCTTGCCTCCACATAATTGCTGCCATGGCTCTCCTGGTCAAGGATGCAACTAAATTGACTTTGGGTCAAAGTCTCATCTTGACCACCACCCATGTTATTGAGGACCTTCTCTGCACTCCACCAGACCAGTGGATGACAAACGTCCAAGTGACGGGGTATCAGGTCCTCCCCTTCAATGAACCAAAAGTGACTTTCTGGCCCCCAGCAGTGCTAAATCCAGCCACATTGCTACCAGAGGAGCTGGCTGATAACCCACAAGACTGTGGGGAGGACCTAACCCAGGTCCCAGGAATAAGGCCAGATCTCAGAGGCACTCCACTCCTGGATGTGGAGATGACTCAGTTCATAGATGGGAGTAGCTACATGGTCGATGGAACAAGGTATGCAGGGGCTGCAGTGGTTTCTTCTAAGTAGGAACTCTGGACGACAGCCCTGCCACATGGAGCCTCTGCGCAAAAAGCAAAGCTGATTGCACTCACCAAGGCACTACAGATGGGTAAGATTGCCAGCATCTATGCAGATGGTACACTGGGTAGAGGCTTTCTCCGTGAAACATGAGATGGCAGGAGTGGTAGCCAAAAAGCTACTAGAGGTTTGGGTTACCTCTTGTGATTGGGTCAGACAATGGCCCTGCATTTGTGAGTTCAGTCTCACAGTCATTGGCCAAGGCTGTGGGCACTAATTGGAAACTACATTGTGCCTACCAAACCTAGAGCTCCAGGCAAGTAGAGAGAATAAACCGGACTCCTAAAGGGACTTTGGCAGAGCTAATTCTGGAGACTGGCAGTGGATGGGTGTATCTCCTTCCTTTGGCCCTCCTCAGGGCGCAATGTACACCCTGCTTTAAAAAGGTGACCCCATTTGAAATAATGTTCAGGAGATCCCCGTCCCATGCTCTGCCCTTGGCTATAAGAGGTTGCCCTGGCAGAAATGACTGATCAGTCTGTACTCCAGTAACTGCAGGCATTATAGTTTGTCTTTAAAAAAACCCATGCAGGGATCTGAACTGCCCACACTGAGACGGAGATGGAAGTGGAACCACATCCTTACCAACCCAGAGACTTGGTTTGGATACGTTGCCACCAAGTGGGAAAATTGGAGCCTTGCTGGAAGGGACCATTTACTGTCATCCTGACCACCCCCATGGCAATAAAAGTAGAAGGCGTCAGGGCCTGGATTCACGTGAGTCATGTCAAATGAGCTGAGGATGAGGACACCCCCAGAGATGGATGCCACTGCCAGTGAACCCCACCGATCATGGACTAAAGCTAAGACTCAAAACAATGAGTTCATTGAGTTCATTGTTGCTCCTATTGTTAAAATATAGGTGGGAAACATAAACAATTAGGGCTTAAAATACTATTTCTAAAATAGTATGTGTAGCCCTAGGAGAAGAAATGCTGTTTCTGGATAAATCACACTGGAGTCATTAAAACAGTCTGGCAGCTGTTAAAAAGGGAGCATAGAACTGGCTGAAAAGTCAAAGATTTGACTAACCTCCAAAGAAAAGGGGGGAATGTAAGGGCCTATTTAGTCAGAACAGCTGGAACCTGACCCTGCTCCCCCTTCAGGGAACTTACTTAAAAACAAGTCCTGGAAACCAGCCCCAGGTAACAAAGCCCAAATACAAGGGTGGGTCAGGTCAGGTGGAGGTATTCAATCCGTGGGGGTGCATACTGTCTCCTAGCTACCAAGGAGTATGGGCCCTGCCCTTTGGGTACTCTTTGGGCGCCAATTCTGACCAAGGTTATAGGCTAGTTCAAATATCTACTATAGGGTAAAGTGTAATTCAATTGGTCATCTATGTGTGACCTAGCAGGACTGTGCAGCTTTCTCTGTGTTACAATCTCATTGGTCACCTGTTCATGGCCAGGCCCAACCACATGGCCTTTACCCTTAAAAGCTAGTCTGTAAAGAAGAGAGAGGTCGCACTCTGTAAGGGGCAGCCCCGACCAGTCTGTGTGACAGTCAGCTTGATTCTTGATGCTTAGTGTGAAATAAAGCTTTGCTTGACCTTTGCTTTGTATCAGTCTCACTCCTTTGACCATGGACCCATTATTGGGGGACCCAACAGTCCACTAGCATCTTCTGCCCCCATAGAGATCCAGAAGTGATAATTCTAATCTCAGACTGATTTCATGGGTGATGAGAGTTCTTTGGCAGATAACCAGCTCATTTTAGGGGACTGGTTGAAACAGTGCCTCCCACTTCTCCACCATCTTATGTCCCCCCCTTGGTTATTTTGATTCTTACTGGGTGTATCTTGATATTTTTGTTAACAAGGATTCAACTTTCCATAGATAAAGGGAGATTAATACTGGTTTATAGACATTTTAACAATGTTTATTCTTTTGATCCAAGAGCAAGGAATGGTCTTCCATCTTTTTGTGTCTTCTTCAATTTCTTTCATGAGTTTTCTGTAGTTCCTAGAGTACAGATCCTTTAACTCTTTGATTAGGTTTATTCCCAGGTATCTTATCTTTCTTGGTGCTATAGTAAATGGAATTGATTCTCTAATTTCCCTTTCTGTATTTTCATTGTTAGTGTATAAGAAAGCCACTGATTTCTGTACATTGACTTTGTATCCTGCCACATTACTGAATTGCTGTATGAGTTCTACTAGTTTGGGGGTGGAGTCTTTGGGTTTTCCATATAAAGAATCATGTCATCTGTGAAGAGAGAGAGTTTGATTTCTTCGTTGCCAATTTGGATAGCTTTTATTTCTCTTTGTTGTCTGATTGCTGTTGCTAGGACTTCTAATACTATGCTGAACAAGATTGGTGAGAGTGAGCATCCTTGTCATGTTCCTGATCTCAACGGGAAGGACGCAAGTTTTTTCCCATTGAGGTTGATATTTGCTGTGGGTCTTTCATAGGTAGATTTTATGAAGTTCAGGAATGTTCCCTCTATCCCTATACTCTGAAGCGTTCTAATCAGGAATGGAGTCTGGATTTTGTCAAATGCTTTTTCTGCATCAACTTAGAGGACCATGTGGTTCTTCTCTCTTCTCTTATTAATTTGTTCTATCACATTGATTGATTTGCAAATGTTGAACTATCTTTGTAGCCCAGGAATGAATCCCACCTGGTCATGGTGGATAATCTTTTTAATGTGCTGTTGGATCCTGTTTTCTAGGATCTTGTTGAGACTCTTAGCATCCATATTCATCAGTGATATTGGTCTGAAATTCTCCTTTTAGGTAGGGTCTTTGCCTTGTTAGGAATCAGGGTAATGCTGGCTTCATAGAGAGAGTCTGGAAGATTTACTTCTGCTTCAGTTTTTTGAAACATCTTCAGGAGAATAGTGTTATATCTTCTTTGAAAGTTTGGTAGAATTCCCCAGGGAATCTGTCAGGTCCTGGGCTGTTGTTTTTGGGAGGTTTTTGATTACTGCTTCAATCTCATTACTAGATTTTTTTTTTAAGATTTTATTTATTTATTTGTAAGAGAGAGAGAGAGTGAGAGCGAGCAGAGGCAGACAGAGTGGAAAGCAGAGTCAGAGGGAAAAGCAGGCTCCCCGTGGAGCAAGTAGCCCGATGTGGGACTCGATCCCAGGATGCTGGGATCATGACCTGAGCCGAAGGCAGCTGCTTAACCAACTGAGCCACCCAGGCATCCCTCATTAATAGATATTGTTATATTCAGGTTATCACTTTCTTCCTGGTTCAATTTTGGGAGTTTATAGTTTTCCAGGAATGCATCCATTTCATCTAGGTTGCTTAGCTTATTGGCATATAACTGTTGATAATAACTTCTGATGATTGTTTCTACTTTTTGGTGTTAGTTGTGATCTGTCCCTTTTCATTCATAATTTTATGTATTTGGGCTTTCTCTCTTTTCTTTTGGATTAGTGTGGACAATGGTTTATCGATCCAATTGATACTTTTGAAAAACCAGCTTCTAGTTTCATTGATATGTTTTACTGTATCTCTGGTATCTACCTCATTGATCTCAGCTCTAGTCTTGATTATTTCCCTTCTTAAGTGTGGAGTTGGTTTGATTTGTCTATCTATCCTGCCTGAACAATCTATACTTTTAATGCCATTCCGATCAAAATTCCACTGGTATTTTTCAAAAAGCTAGAGCAAATAATCCTAAAATTTGTATGGAATCAGAAGAGACCCTGAATCGCTTAGGAAATGTTCAAAAACAAAAATTAAATGGGGGGCATCACGTTACCTGATTTAAAGCTTTACTACAAAAATGTGATCACCAAGACAACATGGTACTGGCATAAAAACAAACACATAGACCAGTGGAACAGAGTAGAGAGCCCAGATATGGACCCTCTACTCTATGGTCAAATAATCTTCAACAAAACAGGAAAAAATATACAGTGGAAAAAAGACAGTCTCTTCAATAAATGATGCTGGGAAAACTGGACCATTCTCTTATACCATACACAACGGTAAACTCAAAATGGATGAAAGACCTCAATGTGAGACAGGAATCCATCAGAATCCTAAAGGAGAACATAGGCAGTAAACTCTTCGATATCAGCCACAGCAACTTCTTTCAAGATATGTCTGCAACAGAAAAAAAAAAAAAAAAAAAAAAAAAAAAGGAAAATAAACTTTTGGGACTTCATCAAAATCAAAAGCTTCTGCACAGCAAAGGAAACAGTCAATAAAACAAAGAGCAACCCACGGAATGGGTGAAGATATTTGCAAATGACAGTACAGACCAAAGGTTGATATCCAGGATCTATAAAGATCTCCTCAAACTCAACACACACAAAACAGACAATCATATAAAAAAAAAAAAAATGGGCAGAAGAGATGAACAGACACTTCTCCAATGAAGACATACAAATGGCTATCAGACATTTGAAAATATTTTCATCATCAGTAGCCCTCAGGGAGATTCAAATTAAAACCACATTGAGATTTCAGCTTACACCAGTTAGAATGGCCAAAATTAGCAAGGAAGGAAACAGCATGTGTTGGAGGGGATGTGGAGAAAGGGGAACCCTCTTACACTGTTGGTGGGAATGCAAGTTGGTGCAGCCTCTTGGAGAACAGTGTGGAGATTCCTCAAGAAATTAAAAATAGAGCTTCCCTATCAACCTGCCATTGCACTACTGGGTATTTACCCCAAAGATACAGATGTAGTGAAAAAAAGGGCCATCTGTACCCCAATTTTTATAGCAGCAATGGCTACAGTTGCCAGACTGTGGAAGGAACCAAGATGCCCTTCAATGGACGAATGGATAAGGAATATGTGGTCCATATACACTATGGAGTATTATGCCTCTATCAGAAAGGATGAATACCCAACTTTTGTAGCAACATGGACAGGACTGGAAGATATTATGGTGAGTGAAATAAGTCAAGGAGAAAGAGTCAATTATCATATGGTTTCACTTATTTGTGGAGCATAACAAATAGCATGAAGGACAAGGGGAGTTAGAGAGGAGAAGGGAGTTGAGGGAAATTGGAAGGGGAGGTGAACCATGAGAGACTATGGACTCTGAAAAACAATCTTAGGGGTTTGATGTGGCGAGGGGTGGGAAGTTGGGGGAACCAGGTGGTGGGTATTAGAGAGGCAAGGATTGGATGGAGCATTGGGTGTGGTGCGAAAACAATGAATACTGCTATGCTGTAAATAAATAAATTAAAAAACAGCTGGTTTATATATAGGGGTATATATATTAGGGAAAAAAGATTACTTTGAAGCTTATATCTATATCTATCTAAATTAAAATATAGAAAAGAAAAAATGTATATGTTTGAAAAAAGTTCAAATTAAAAATGTTTTCATGGAATATGTTGTACTGAAACTCTGATTTTAATAGTAAATAGGTTAAAAAATTAAAAAACCTAAGAATAGTGAGAACAAATTAAAAATAAATATTGTTTTTATGAAATATATAGACTTTAGGTAATACCAGGAGCTTAATATCTGGTTTTCCCCTGATATTGGTGTTATACCATTTTATGGGAACCCTGTGGTGATTGTGCTCTTGTTCTTTTGACTGGATTTCTGGGGGAGGGGCCTGCTGCATTGTTTTTCAGTCAGTCTTGCTAGGGTGAGTCCTCCTGCTCCTTATCAATGGGCTGGGCTCTGTTGAAACCGGTTTTTCAGGCTTTTGTTCTCTGGAGGTTTTTGTTCTTTGGTAGCTTTTTGTGGGTTTTGGGAGGTTTAGTGGACAGGGAACTGTACCCAGACCTCAGCCTCAGAAAGAAGCCTCAGTCTGCTCCCCTGTTGGTGGTCCAGAACACACAGACTCCCCCTTTGCAACTCTGCTTAGCAGTGAAACCTCTGATAGGCAGTGCATGTCCCCAGCCACCATCTCAGGGGTCACCAGAAGCACCCGCTTGTCTTTTTACCCCCATGCCACTAAAAGCACTAGGAATATTGGTCCAGGGAGCCTGCTACCAGTGGCTGCCTTTGCCAGGATTGCTGTCTGGGGTCCAGACCTCATAGTTGCACAGGTTGTTGCCCGTCCAAGAGATCTCAACCAGTGATAATGCACTGAGTTTTTCAAGCTTGGGCTGGTAGTGTTCAGGCTCTCAGCTGTTCATAGAGACCACCAGCTAGCACCAGCATGGAGCTATTTCAAGCATTGGTGGGGAGCACAGTTTAGACCCCAGTTGTGCAGTGCATGCAGAGCACAAAAGGCTATGGTTCTAGAAAGCACCGGCTGGAGCACACATCAGACTCGCTCATGTGCACCTGCAGGTGTGTACCTAGCCCAGCACTGGTGCAAGCAGTGAAAATCCAGGGGCTCAGGGATCATAGCCTGGGGACTTTGACACACTCTCTCTGGCATGGGTGATTGCCAGTGGTGGCTGTCCTGGGTCTGTGGGCTTAGGCCTGTGCCTGTGACTACTCAATTCCACCAGTGGCCCCTTAAGATCTTTTACTCATTTTGAGTGCTTTTCACAAGACTCCAAGTTAATGCTGGTCCCCAATCACATGGTTCTTTCATATTGGTGTATTACTTTCCAGTGGGTCAGTTCTGGTGGCTCCCTCCCCTTTCTGTTTATCCTCTGATATTAGTCCAATTATTCCCACTCCACTTTACCTCTCCACTGGTTTCTTCTGCCTCCATAGAGATCCAGAATTGTATAATTTTACACCTTAGTCTGATTTTATGGGTGTTCTGAGTGTTCCGGTATATATTTAGCTCACGTTAGGGGCCCGGTTGAAACAGGATCTCCTACTTCTCCACCACCTTGCCCCTCCTCTGAGAAAGATCTACTTTGTCATTGTTAACTGAATTTTCCTCTCTCCCTTCTTCATCCTAGCAACAAAAAGTTTGCTAGGATGTGGAATCAAGCTTTTCCTTAAATGTATTCTGTAGAATTCATCTATCTATCTATCTATCCTCCGTCTCTTTACATATATGAATAGAGATACAGATAGATTTAGACATATGATGCATTTTAAAAATAATGCCTATATGACTTGGAAATATAATAATACATATTTAATTAAGGTGAGTGAAGAAATAGGGAATAATGCATTCACCAATTTCCTTTCTATGAATTGCTTACTACTACCTCAACTAGGGTACATATTTTTATAAGTGTATGTATGCTTAGCACCATACTGGATACTCACCAGGTCCTCAGTAAAGGCTTAACCATTTTTCTGCCTATCACTGGCACAGAGCACATCAGAAATGCACTTTTATGCTTAATGACCAATTGGTAAACATCTGTCCCATGTAGAGTCATGTAGCAGGACAAGGTTACGTCAAGCCATCAGTGCACAGATAGGTGCTGTAAAGGTGGCTGTGAATGCCTTGAAGCATCTGTTAAATATGCCAAGTACTTGCGTAAGAAGGAAAAGTAGAGTCAGTGGATTCAGAGGCAGGTCAGTGTTAAATTCTGAGTCAACACAGCAGAGAGATGAATTCTGAGCAGGAGAAAACCCAACAATCAGGCTAGCAGGGTACTCCCAGTGCAGAAATGAAGGCAATGTGCAACTAGGTGTGTCAAATCACAAGATAGAATAATAATACTGGAGTTCCTCTTATTTTTTTATTTATATTTTTTTAAAGATTTAATTTGTTTATTTGCCAGAGAGAGAGAGAGAGAGCACACCAGGGGGAGTGGCAAGCATAGTGAGAAGCATGCTCCCATCTGAGCAAGGAACCCAATGCAGGACTGGATCCAAGGACTCTGGAATCATGACCTGAGCTGAAGGCAGGTGCTTAACCTAGTGAGCCACCCAAGCATCCCTGGAGTTCCTTTTTTTTTTTTTAAATAGATTTTTATTTATTTATTTGACAGACAGAAATCACAAGTAGGCAGAGAGGCAGGCAGAGAGAGAGAGGAGGAAGCAGGCTCCCCACTGAGCAGAGAGCCTGATGCAGGGCTCGATCCAAAGACCCTGGGAACATGACCTGAGCCGAAGGCAGAGGCTTTAACCCACTGAGCCACCCAGGTGCCCCCTTGGAGTTCCTTTTGAAAGCCTGAGCCCTGTCCTATAAAACTCAGTCTTCCAAATAAATAATTAGAAAATGTCCCTGGAAGTTAACCATAACTTCTGAAATATATATTAATCACGTCTTTCCTCAAGAACCGGGATTTTGGTCTGGTTCATTGTTGAATTCTAATAGAGCAACACAGTATCTGAAACATAGTAGGTACTCAATAAATATTTATCAAATGAATGAAAGCAGGAACATCTTCAGTGAATTCTCTGAGGGTTTATGTCTCAATGAGATACATGCATTTTCTTTCTTGCATTCATTCAAACAACAAAAAGCACCAAAATAATTAATTTATAAAACACATTAAACTGAGGAATAAAAATATATACCTACTACATAATTTCTAACCTCAAGAAGTTTTCAGCATTACAGGGATTTTTAAGACTTACAAATAAATATATGATAAATGTGAAAATGTTGAGAGGTATGAACAAAATGAATTGGAAATTTAGAGGATTGATCAACACTGGCAGCAGATTGAGAGAAGATTATGTTCAGGGAGTGACATTTGAGTGAATTCTGAAAGACAGGAGTATTTGGTGACATTAAAATAATAAAAGGACAATTTAGGTGGAAAGAATAATCAATAAAGCACAATAATGGGAAAATGCTTGTTTGAGAAACAATCATTTAGTTTGCTTGGGAATATAACACATATTAGAAATTAAATGGTGGAAGAAGCTGGAAAAGTAGGATGGATAATTATCAGGAGATCCTCAAGCACCAGGCTAAAGAGTATTATTGTTTTATGAAGTAGTGTAAGGCTTTTGGCAGGGGAAAACATAAGCCATAGCTCTTCTTTAGAATGATTAATATGATTGTGTAAGGTGACTTCAAGAAGGAAACTAGTACAAGACAGGACATGATGTAGAAAATAATTACAATAGATAAGAATAAATAAAAATACAATAGTGAAAATGGGGAGTGGAGACATTCCTCCCTTTTATTCCCTTTTTAATCAATGGATTAGACATTCATACCTGAACAAGAATATCTTCAGGAGGTTTTCCAGATTTTGCTCCTTACTGTTCCAAGAAGAATCATGGCCACAAGTGTGCTTGTAGGAGATTGACAAACTGCTATATAACATATGGAACAAAAGGAGCTAGAAATAGGTAAATGCTGAATTGTAGTCACCCAGCCATAAGAATTTGCAGAAGTCCAGCCCTTCTGAAGGCAAAATCGACCACATCACTGAAAGAAAAAGAAACAAAAATACAAGTTTGGTTGCAGTGAAGGTAGTAAGACAAACTTTTTTGGTACTACCCCACTTGTCTGGGACTGATTTTTCTGTGAGAGACATCTATCCTGTATGGAGAGATGAAGGCAGTGAGAGAGTTCAATTATTCCAGCTGTGTGGGAGGTAAGTAGAGAACTACACTTTTTTTCCACCAGTCCTTGGAGTTCTATGATGGGAGATCTGCCATTTTAGTACTGCCAATGGGAGGAGTGAGGATATTGAGAAAGAGACAGAGTAGAATTCAGAAGGCCTTGAAGATATTTTGCTCAGCAAAAAGTCCACCCACATTCTTCTGTGAGTGTCATGCTGGGAATTTCCCTATAATGTGTGTCTCAGACACTGTGAGTTCTAAATACACATCTTCCTCAACTGTGATGTTGATTCCTTGTGCACATTTAATAATATGTCCATGAGACCAAGATCCAGTGGATAGGGCATGTGTTCAGGAAATAGGCCACAATCAGTAGTAAAAGGAGAAGCCACAACTTGAGGTATAGCACAACATTTTGTAATAAAAAAATAGATGTTTCCATTAGCCAGCCTATTGAACTATAAGAGCAAAAGAAGAAAAAGTTTAAAATGGTATCTGCTACTTCAAATATGAGAGCATAAGTGCACAGCTATAAAAAATATATAAAAATCAAGAAAATATGATGTCAAAGAGAATAATTCTTCAACCACCAAACTCAAAGACATGGAATATTTTGATCTAACTGATAAATTAAAAATGACTATTATAAAAAATTCAATGGGCTACAAAACAAACAAACAAAAAACAAAATTCAGAAAGAAAATTCAGTGAAATCAGGAACACAATAATCAGAAGAAGTTATCAATTAAAGATAATGAAATTACTGAGAATAGAAATTCTGGAAAAATAATGAGATGAAAAATGTAATAGAGATTATCAGTAACAGGAAAGAATAGATGGAAAAAAATAATAAATGACTTGGAGGATAGGAATATAGAAATAGTGCAGTTAGGAGAAGGAACTAAAATACAAAGACTGAGGAAATGCTACAAGAACTAACAGAATCCACCAGAAAGGTAAATATTTAAATTATTTGAGTCCAGAAAGACAACAGAAAAAGAAGGGGCAAAAAGTTTATTTAAAGAAGTAGTAGCTAAGAACTTCCAAACCTGGGCATGGACTTGGACACACAAGTCCGTGAAGCTAATAGAACACCCTATTATCTCAAAGGAAAGCAAAATTTATGTATTATATTATATATATATAAATAATATATATAGTATTATATGTATATGTATTATTATATATAATATTATTCTAATATATAATAACATAATGTGTATAAATATATATAATATACATATACAATTATAATATATATTATATATCATAATATATAATGATATATAATAATTATAATATATATTATATTAATATATAATATACATATGTATATCATTTAAAATAATGATCATGCTTGTAAAGATACTGACCATAATATATATTGATATATAATATATATTATATGATCATATATTTATGATCATAATGATCATAAAGATACTGACCATAATATATATTGATATAATATATATTATAATTATATATATGTGTGTATACATATATATATATATGATTTAAAATAATGATCATAAAGATACTGACCAGAATTTAGGAAAAAATGGAGAACCATAGTAAGACCCTTAACTGAGAGTTAGAAAACATCAAAAAAAAACTAGGGTGCCTGGGTGGCTCAGTCATTAAGTGTCTGCCTTTGGCTCAGGTCATGATCCCAGCATCCTGGGATCCAGCACTAAACAGGCTCCCTACTCTGAGGGAAACCTGCCTCTCCCTCTCCTGCTTCTCCTGCTTGTATTCCTTCTTTCACTGTTTCTCTCTCTGTCAAATAAATAAATAAAATTAAAAAAAAAGAAAACATTTAAAAAATCAGGCAGAGACAGAGAACAAAATAAATGAATTCATGAAATAGAAGACAAGAGTAATGGATTATAATCAAGCTGAACAAATTAAAGAAAAAATAATTATACAAAATGAGAATGGATTTAAGAACCACAGTGACTCCATGCAGTGTAAAAGCATTTGCACTGTAGGGATCCAAGGAGGAAAAGAAATAGGAAAGGGAGCAGAGCATATATTTAAATAAATAATAGAAGATAAGTTCTCTATTCTGGAGAAGAATGTGGATATGAAAATCCAGGGGGCACAGAGATCATACAACATCAGCCAAAGGAGATCCAAACCAAGACAGAGAGTAACCTAACTGGCAAAAAGTAGTGACAAAGAAGAAAAAAAAAATCATTGAAGAAAGGAAAACAGTTAAATAGAAGGGAAATAGCATAAAGCTATCAGCAGATTTTTCAGCAGAAAATTTTCTTTTTTTTTTCCTTTCAGTGTAACAGAATTTATTCTTTTTGCACCACACCCAGTGTTCCATGCAATACATACCCTCCAAAATACCCACCACCCAGCTCCTGCAACCTCCCACTCCCTGCCCCTTCAAAATCTTCAGATTGTTTTTCAGAGTCCATAGTCTCTTGTGGTTCACCTCCCCTTCCAATTTCCCTCAACTCCCTTCTCCTCTCTATCTCCCTATGTACTCCATGTTATTTGTTACACTCCACACATAAGTGAAACCATATGATAATCGACTCTCTCTGCTTGACCTATTTCACTCAGCATAATCTCTTCCAGTCCCGTCCATGTTGCTACATGGAATGTTGGGTATGCATCCTTTCTGATGGAGGCATAATACTCCACAGTGTATATGGACCACATTTTCCTTATCTATTTGTCCATTGAAGGGCATATTGGTTCCTTGGCGACCATAGACTTTGCTGATATAAACATTGGGTACAGATGGCTCTTCTTTTCACTACATCTGTATCTTTGGGGTAAATGCCCAGTAGTGTAATTGCAGGGTCATAGGGAAGCTCTATTTTTAATTTCTTGAGGAATCTCCACACTGTTCTCCAAAGAGTCTGCACCAACTTGCATTCCTACTAACAGTGTAAGAGAGTTCCCCTTTCTCCAAATTCTCTCCAACACACGTTGTTTCCTGTCTTGCTAATTTTGGCCATTCTAACAGGTGTAAGGTGGTATCTCAAAGTGGTTTTCATTTGAATTTCCCTGATGACTAGTGATGATGATCATTTTTTCATGTGTTTGATAGCCATTTGTATGTCTTCACTGGAGAAGTGTCTGTTCATGTCTTCTGCCCATTTTTTGACATGATTATGTTTTGTGTGTGTTGAGTTTGAGAAGTTTTTTATAGATCCTGGCTATTTACCATTTGTCTCTACTGTCACTTACAAATATCTTCTCCCTTTCTTTGGGTTGCCTCTTTGTTTTGTTGACTGTTTACTTTGCTGTGCAAAAGCTTTTGATCTTGATGAAGTCCCAAAAGTTCATTTTCACTTTTGTTTCCTTTGCCTTTGGAGACATATTTTGAAAGAAGTTGCTGTGGTTGATATCAAAGAGATTACTGCCTATGTTTTCCTCTAGGAATCTGATGGATTCCTGTCTCACGTTGAGGTCTTTTATCCATTTTGAGTTTATCTTTGTGTATGGTGTAAGAGAATGGTCGAGTTTCATTCTTCTACATATAGCTGTCCAATTTTCCCAGCACCATTTATTGAAGAGACTGTCTTTTTTCCACTGTATATTTTTTCCTGTTTTGTCGAAGATTATTTGACCATAGAGTAGAGGGTCCATATCTGGGCTCTCTACTCTGTTCCACTGGTCTATGTGTTTGTTTTTATGCCAGTATCATGCTGTCTTGGTGATCACAGCTTTGTATTAAAGCTTGAAATCAGGTAATGTGATGTCCCCAGTACTGTTTTTGTTTTTCAACATTTCCTTAGCAATTCAGGGTCTCTTCTGATTCCATACAAATTTTAGGATTACTTGCTCCAGCTCTATGAAAAATACCAGTGGAATTTTGATCAGAAAGGCATTAAAAGTATAGATTTCTCTAGGCAGTGTAGACATTTTAACAATGTTTATTCTTCCGATCCAAGAGCATGGAATGATATTCCATCTTTTTGTGTCTTCTTCAATTTCTTTCATGAGTGTTCTGTAGTTCCTTGAGTACAATTCCTTTACCTCTTTGGTTAGGTTTATTCCCAGGTATCTTATGGTTCTTGGTGCTATAATAAATGGAATCAATTCTCTAAATTCCCTTTCTCTATTTTCATTGTTAGTTTATAAGAAAGCCACTGATTTCTGTACATTGACATTGTATCCTGCCACGTTGCTGAATTGCTGTATGAGTGCTAGTACTTTGGGGGTGGAGTCTTTTGGGTTTTCCATATAAAGAATTATGTCATCTTTGAAGAGAGAGAGTTTGACTTCTTTCTTGCCAATTTGTATACCTTTTATTTCTCTTTGTTGTCTGATTTCTGTTGCTAGGACTTCTAATACTATGTTGAACAAGAGTGGCGAGAGTGGGCATCTTTGTCGTGTTCCTGATCTCAATGGGAAGGCTGCAAGCTTTTTCTCATTGAGGATGATATTTGCTGTGGGTCTTTCATAGATAGATTTTAAGAAGTTCAGGAACGTTCCCTCTATCCCTATAGTTTGAAGCGTTTTAATCAGGAATGGATGCTGTATTTTGCCAAGTGCTTTTTCTGCATCAATTTTCAGGAACATGTGCTTCTACTCTCTTCTCATTAATTTGTTCTGTCACATTGATTGATTTGCGAATGTTAAACCATCCTTGTAACACAGGGATGAATTCCACATGGTCATGTTGGATAATCTTTTTAATGTGCTGTTGGATGCTGTTTGCTAGGATCTTGTTGAGAATCTTAGCATCCGTTTCATCAGTGACATTGGTCTGAAATTCTTGTTTTTGGTAGGGTCTTTGCCTGGTTTGGGGATCAGGGTAGTGCTGGATTCATAAAAAGAGTCTGGAAGTTTTCCTTCTGCTTCAAGTTTTTGAAACAGCTTCAGGATAATAGATTTTATTTCTTCTTTGAAAGTTTGGTAGAGGGGCACCTGGATGGCTCAGTGGGTTAAAGCCTCTCTGCCTTCGGCTCAGGTCATTATCCCAGGGTCCTGGTATTGAGCCCCGCATCCGGCTCTTTGCTCAGCAGGGAATCTGCTTCCCTTCCACTCTCTGTGCCTGCCTTTCTGCCTGCCTGTGATCTCTGTCTGTCAAATAAATAAATAAAATTTAAAAAAAAAGTTTGGTAGAATTCCCCAGAGAATCTGTCAGGTCCTGAGCACTTGTTTTTTGGGAGGTTTTTGATCACTGCTTCAATTTTGTTACTAGATATCGGTCTATTCAGGTTATCCATTTCTTCCTGGTTCAATTTTGGGAATTTATAGTTTTCCAGGAATGCATCCAATTCATCTAGGTTGCTTAACTTATTGGCATATAACTGTTGATAATAACTTGATTGTTTCTATTTTCTTGGTGTTAGTTGTGATCTCTGCCTTTTTATTCATAATTTTATTAACTTGGGCTTTCTCTCTATTCTTTTGTGTTAGTGTGGCCAATGGTTTATCAATCTTATCGTTTCTTTCCAAAAACCAGCTTCTACTTTCATTGATATTTTCTACTGTATCTCCAGTTTCTACCTCATTGATCTCTGCTCTAATCTTGATTATTTCCCTTCTTGTGTGTGGGAGTGGCTTAATTTGTTGTTGATTCTCCAGTTCTTTAGTGTTTAGATACAGCATTCTGGATTTTTTAAATTTTTTGAGGGAGGCTTGGATGGCTATGTATTTACCCCTTAGGACTGCCTTTGCTGTATCCCATAGGTTTGGGGCTGAAATGTCTTCATTCTCATCAGTTTCCATGAATTGTTTCAGTTATTCTTTGATATCCTGGTTGATCCAAGCATTCTTAAGGAAAGTGGTTTTTAGCTTCCAGGTTTTTGAGTTCCTTCTGACCTTTTCCTTGTGATTGAGCTCCAGTTTCAAAGCATTGTGATCTGAGAACATGCAGAGAATAATATCTGTCTTTTGGTATTGGTTGAGTTCTGATTGGTGATCCATTATGTGGTCTATCCTGGAGAAGGTTTCATGTGCACTTGTGATGCATGAGCACTCTGTTGTTTTAGGGTGGAATGTTCTGTATATATCTATGAGGTCTATCTGGTCCAATGTGTCATTCAATGCTCTTGTTTCTTTATTGATTTTATGCTTCGATGATCTGTCTATTTCTGAGAGAGGTTTGTTACGATCTCCTACTATTAATGTATTCATATCAATATGACTAGCTTGATTAATGGTTTCCTTATGTATTTGGCTGTTCCCCTATTGGGGGCATAGATGTTTACAATTGTTATATCATCTTGGTGGATCGTCTCTTAAAGAATTATGTAGTGTCCTTCTGTATCACTGACTACAGTCTTTAGTTTAAAATCTAATTTATCTGGTATGAGAACCCATATCCTGGCCTTCTTTGAGGCTCATTGGCATGAAAGATGCTTCTCTATCCCTTCACTTTTAGTCTGGGTGTATTCTTACGTTCAAAATGGGTCTCTTGTAAACAACATATGGATGGGTCCTGTCGTTTTATCCAATATGCAACCCTGTGTCATTTTATGGGTGCATTTAGACCACTCACATTGAGAGTGATTATTGATAGTTATGTTTTTATTGACATCATGTTATCTTTGAAATATTTCTTTCTGTAGATTGTCTCTATATTTCTGTTGAATGATATTCTTAGAATTTTTTCTCTTTTATAGAACCCCCTTAATATTTCCTGCATTGTTGGCTTGGTGGTTGCATAATCTTTTAAGCCTTGCTGGTCTTGGAAACTCTTTATCTCTCCTTCCAATTTGAATGTCAGTGTTGCTGGATAAAGTATTCCTGGCTGCATGTTCTTCTCATTTAGTTCCCTGAATATATCTTGCCAGCCCTTTCTGCCTTGCCAGGTTTCTGTGGACAGGTCTGATGTTTCTGATGGACTTTCCTCTGTATGTAAGGAGCTTCTTTGTCCTAACGGCCTTCAAGATGGCCTGCCTATAATTATAATCCATCATTATTACTATTAGGTGTCTTGAGGAATTTTGAAAATCTATAATCTTGGGGGGAGACTGTTCTGCCTCTAGTACATGAACGCTGGTTCCATTCGCGGGATTGGGAACATTTTCATGGAGAACTTGTTCCACTATATCTTCTACACTCCTTTCTTTCTCCTCCCCTTCAGGGATTCCAATAATTCTGATGTTGGAATGTTTCATGGCATCATTTATTTTCCTGATTCTGTTTTAATGGCTTCTAAGCTGTTTGTTCCAGGCTTCCTCTTGATCCTTTCTATCTGTTTTTCCTCCAGATCACTAATTCTATCTTCTGTCTCAGTTACCCTTGCTTTTAGAGAATTTAGATTAGATTGGAACTCATTGAGAGCATTTTGAACATCATCCCTGGTGACTTTTATTTCTGCCCTAATAAAATCCATTTTGTCATCCATAGCTTTCTCCAACCTAGCTATTGCCTGGATAATTGTTAGCCTGAATCCCCTTTCCAACATATTGTGTATGTCAATAGCCATTACCTGTGTTGCAGAAGGCCCATCCTCTGAATTTTTCTTCTGTTGGGCATTCCTCCTTATAGTCATTTTGGTGAGAGATGGCTGAATGGATATAGCTGGATGTATCAACCATGGTGCAGTCAAGGTGTACCCTGGAACACTTCTGAGCAATCAGGAGTCCCCACCAAAATGAAAGAGAGAAAAATGGAAAAGAGAGAGAGAGAAAAGAGAGATATACAGGAAAAAAAAAAAAGATAAAGGGAAGGCTCAGCCCAAATGGGCCCCAAGGTAAGTTTTATGAAGTATATAAGCAAGAACAGACAAACAAAAAGATTGATAAAAGTATATGAGAAGAGAAAAAAAAAATATATATAGGCAAAAAAAAAAGAACCTCGTCAAAAAGAACCCTAAGTATAAGATTTATATAGTATCAGGACCAACACAAATACACAGAAACACTGGCAGAAGAAAAAGATGGGAGAGTGTTTTCTTTTTTTTTTTTTTTAAGATTTTATTTATTCATTTGACAGACAGAGGTCACAAGTAGGCAGAGAGAAAAGAAGGGAAGCAGGCTCCCTGCCGAGCAGAGAGCCTGATGTGGGGCTTGATCCCAGGAGCCTGAGATCATGACTGGAGCCAAAGGCAAAGGCTTTAACCCACTGAGCCACCCAGGTGCCCCTCGGAGAGTGGTTTTAAATTCTCAGTGTGGGAAAGGAAGGCTAGTTTGATTCTTCTTGGATTTATCTTGATATCTTTGTTATAGGACTCAACTTTCCTAAGATAAAGGGGGATTACAAATTGGTTTACCTATAGGGGTAGCACTGATTGGAGAAAGGGGATTACCTTGAAGTTTAACTCTATATGAATATTAAAACATACAAATAAAAAAAAGAATAAACTAAACCAAAATAAAATTTTAAAAAATTAAAAAATAGAAAAGCAAAAGAACACCATGGGTATGTATCAAAAAGTTCAGGTTAAAAGGTTTTTATGGAATTTGATGTACTGGACATCCCTCTGTGATGGTAAATAGGTTAAAAATTATGTATATATATAAAAAATGAATCAGAATAGTGGGAACAAATTAAAAATAAAAGTTGTATCTCTGAAGTAGTGGTGGTTGTTCTCTTGTCTTTTTTTTTTTTTTTTTTTTTTTTTTTTTTTTTTTTTTTTTTTTTTTGTCAGTTGGCTTTCTGGGGGAGGGGCCTGCCACATAGGTTTTCAGGTAGTGTTCCCTGAGTTAAGTCCTCCTGCCCCCTCAAGGGGGTGGGTTCTGAGGAAACCGGTTTTTTCAGTCTTTTGTTCTCTGGAGGTTTTTATGTTTGTTTCTTCATTTGTTTTCTCTCACCTTGGCAGCTTTTGGAGGTTTAAAGGAAAGCAAACTGCACCCAGACCTCCCTTTCAGAGAGAAGCCTCAGTCTGTTCCCCTCTTCATTCTGCAGGGCACATAAAGTTCCCCTTCAGCTTCTGGCAGAGCACATTTCCTGCTGTGTTCCCTGGGGACACAGGAACTCCTGCTTGTACCCAAATCCAGGACAGCAGTGGCTGTCTGGGCAGCTGCAGACTGCCAGAGAGCTTCAAAGTAGTGATCACACACTGAGATTTTCCCACTGGCATGGGCTCGGAATGCCTGGTCTTTCTGGGTCCGAGAGTGCTGATCTGGTGCCTGCGCACACCTCTCTCAGGGGAGGATGTGGGGCGTGACTCAGGCTCTGATAGCACATCATGGCACGTGTGTGGGGACTGCAAAAAATCTGTGTTTCTGCCAACTGGTGAGGCTCCCAGCCCCTCATGGGAGCCAGACCCCATGCGCTCTCAGATACACTTGCTGCTCAGGGACCTAGACCTGGTTTCTCCACTGCACTCTCTCTAGCTCAGTGCCAGGGGTGGCTGTCCTGCGTCTGGGGACGTAAGGCCCTGTCCCTAACTGCCCCAAATCCCACAGTTTCCCCCTGCAATCCTCTGTTCTTTTTGAGTGCTTTCAACCAGACTTCAAGTTAATGATGGTCGCTAGTTGCAGGGCACTCTCATAGTGGGGTATTACTTTCCAGTGGGTCACTTCTGGTGGTTCCCTCTCCCTTTTGTTTATCTTCTGATATCAGTCTGACATTCCCACTCTGCTTTACCTGCCCACTGGTGTCTTATGCCTCTGTGGAGATCCAGACATATACAATTCTGATCTCAGGCTGATTTTATGGGTGATCAGAGTTCTTTCATAGGTAACCAGCTCACTTTAAGGTACAGGTTGAAATGGCACCTCCTCCCACTTCCCTGCCATCTTGTCTCTATCCCTTACAGAGAGTTCAGCAGAAAATTTTGAAGCCAGAAGTCAATGGCATTGTTTATTCAAATTGGCAAAAGGGAAAACTCTACAGCTAAGAATAATCTATCCAACAAAGTTAAGAGTCAGAATAGAAGAAGAGATAAAGAGTTTCTCAAAGAATAATTTAAGAAGTTCAGGACCACTAAACCAGCCCTGCAGAAAATATTAAATGGGACTCTGAGAGAAAAAGAGAAACGATAAGTAAGAGTATGAAAAGTAGGAACACAAGGGAATAAAAATAAGAATTCCTCTAAAAAAATCTGTCCAGCAATTAAGAAACAAAAGGATATAATATATGATACCATATACCTAAAATTTGGGAAGGAGAACAATAAAGAATGGGTTCAAACTTAAATGACCATCAACTTAATATAGGTTGTTGTATGCAGATGTTATATGTAAGCAAAAGGTCATCACAAATCAAATACCAGTAATAGATAAGCAAAGAATAAGGAGAAAAACATCCACATATATCAATAAAAAAATCACCAAACCATGGAAAAAGAAATGGGAATAAAGGATCAGTGGAAAACTACAAAAACAACCACAAAACAAACACAAAAAAGAAAAAAAAAATACATATTTACCAATAACTACTGTGAATATAAATGGACTAAAAGCTCCAATCAAAAGACATAAGGTGGGAGTGCCTGGGTGACACAGTCAGTTAAACATCTGATTCTTGATTTTGGTTCAGGTGATTAACTCAGATCATGAGATTGAGACCCACATTGGGCTCTGCACTCAGCATGAAGTCTGCTTAAGATTCTCTCTCTCAAAAAAAAAAAAATCTTAAAAAAAAAAAGACACAAGGTTACATAATGGATGGAAAAATAAGACACATTTATATGCTGGCTACAGTAAACTCCTTTTAAACATAAAGACCACCACAGACTGAAAGTGAGGAGATGCAGAAACATACATCATACAGACAGATGCAAAAAGAAAGAGTAGCAATACTTGTATCACACAAAATAGAGTTCCTTCCTTCTTTCCTAACACCAAAAATACAGATGTAATGAAAAGAAGGGCCGTATGTACCTCCAAGGAAACCATATAATAATTGTCGTTCTCTGCTCAACTTATTTCACTTAAAATAATCCCCTCCAGGTCCATCCATGTCGATGTAAATGGTGGATATTCATCCATTCTGATGGCTGAATAATATTCCATTGTATATATGGGCCATATCTTTTTCTATTCGTTCATCTGTTGAAGGGCATCTTGACTCCTTCCACAGTTTGGCTATTGTGGACATTGCTGTTATGATCATTGGAAGCCATGACCCCTTCTTCCACTACATCTGCATCTTTGGAGTAAAAACTCTGTAGTGCAATTCCTGGGTAATAGTACCCTATTTTTAACTTCTTGAGACACCTCCATATTGTTTTCCAGAGTGAATGTACCAACTTTCATTTCCACCAGCAGTGTAAGTGTTCCCCTTTTTCCACATCCTCTCCAACATTTGTTGTATCCTGTCTTGTCAATTTTTGCTGTTTTAACTGGCATAAGGTGTTATCTCAGTGTGGTTTTGATTTGAATTTCCCTGATGACTATTGATGTTGAACATTTTTTAAATCTATCTTTTCACTATTTTTAGCCTCCTTCATAAAGGGTTCATGTTTATGTCTTCAGTCCACTTTTTAATTTAATTTAAATTTTTCTCAGGGTTCCAGGATTCATTGATGATGCACCACACACAGTGCTCCATGCAATACGTGCCCTCCATAATACCCAGCACCAGTCTCACCCAACATTCCCCATCCCTCTCTCCTCCAAACTCTTCAGTCTGTTTCTCATAATCCACAGTCTATCATGGTTTGTCTCCTCCTCCAATTTCCCCCAACTCACTTCTAGTCTCTAACTCCCAATGTCCTCTGTGTTATTCCTTATGCTCCACAAGTAAGTGAAACCATATTATAATTGACTCTGCCTGCTTGACTTACTTCACTCAGCATAATCTCTAGTCCTGTCCATCTTGATACAAAAGTTGGGTATTCATCCTTTCTGATGGATTCATAATATTCCATTGTATATATGGACCATATCTTCTTTATCCATTCATCTGTTGAAGGGCATCATGGCTCTTTCCACAGTTTGGTGACTATGCCCATTACTGCTATGAACACTGGGGTACAGATGGGCCTTCTTTTCACTACATCAGCATCTTTGGGGTAAATGCCCCAGTGCATTTTCAGGGTCATAGTGCAATTTCAGGGTCATAGGGTAGCTCTATTTTTAATTTCTTAAGGAATCTACACACTGTTTTCCAAAGTCACTGCACCAACTTGCATTCCCACCAACAGTGTAAGAAGGTTCCCTTTCTCCACATCCTCTCCAACACATGTAGTTTCCTGTCTTGTTGATTTTGGCCATTCTAACTGGTGTAAGGTGGTATTTCAGTGTGGTTTTGATTTGAATATACCTGATGACTAAATGAACATTTTTTCATGTGTCTGTTAGCCACTAACATGTCTTCTTTGGAGAAGTGTCTGTTCATGTCTTCTGCCCATTTTTTTGGACGTGATTATCTGTTTTGTGTGTGCTGAGTTTGAGGAGTTCTTTATAGACCTTGGATATCAGTTGTTTATCTGTAGTGTCATTTGTGAATATCTTCTCCCATTCCATGGGTTGTCTCTTTGTTTTGTTGACTGTTTCCTTTGATGTGAAGAGTCTTTTGATCTTGGTGAAGTTCCAAAAGTTGATTTTTGCTTTTATTTCCTTTGCCTTTGGAGACATGTTTCATATGAAATTGCTGTGGCTGATGTCGAAGAGGTTACTGCTTATGTTCTCCTTTAGGATTTTTGAAGGAATCAATAAGATAGATAAACCACTGGCCAAAGTAATCCAAAAGAAAAGAGAGAGGTCCCAAATTAATAAAATTATGAATTAAAAAGATAAATCATGAGTAACACCAAGGAAATAGATACAATCATTAGAAATTATTATCAACAGTTATATGCCAATAAGTTATGCAGCCTATAAGCAATGGATGCATTCCTGGAAGCCAATAAACTTCCAAAACTGAATCAGGAAGAAAATGACAACCTGAATAGACCAATATCTAGTAACAAGAATGAAGCAGTGATCAAAAAACTCCCAAAAAACAAGAGCCCAGGACCTGATTGTTTCCCTGGAGAATTCTACCAAACTTTCAAAGAATAAATAATAATTATTATCCTGAAGCTGTTTCAAAAAATAGAAACAGAAGAAAAACTTCTAGATATTTTTTATGAAGCCAGCATTACTTTGATCTCCAAACCAGGCAAAGACTCTATCAAAATGGAGAATTTAAGACCAATATCCCTGATGAACATGAATGTCAAGATTCTCAACAAGATCCTAGCTAATAGGAACCAACAGTACATTAAAAAAGATTGTCCCTAATCCATGGGTTGCAAGGTTCATTCAACATTCATAAATAAATCAATGTGACAGAATGCTGCCTCTGAAGGCAGGAGAAGAATGAGGCACAAATATGACAGCTGCAATAGAATGGGAGCAGGGGCAGACAGTAAAAAAGACTATCACCCTGAATAACTCTTAAGTCTCATATTTATTAGAAAATGAGTAACAATCAACAAAGCCAGAGTATATTATGCATTGACCATGAATCTTGTGCATACATAAGAATAAAGGCAAAACATGTCTGGTCACATAGTACATAACCTACAGTGAGCAAGCTTAAATGAAAGGATTGTCTGACTAACTGCTGATGTTCTCCAGGGAGTGGGAGATAAGGGGGAAAAGAAGCAGGTGGTGTTCTGCCCTGAGCAAGCTAGGCATCCCCGGCTGCTTAGCTTCAGGACACATATCATTCTCTCCCCCAGAGTCCTCTTGCCAGTACATGTTTTTCTTAAGGCCATATATAACCATTCTTGGTAACTAGTATAATTTCTCATAGGTTATATAGTAAGCAGTATGTTGTTCTGAGGAACAGTTACATTTCCCCCTTTTTGTTTGTGCAGAAGCAGGAAAGTTGATTTCACAATATCTCAATCCATCAGTCATTGGAAGGATTTTTGCTTGCATCCGAAGACTAAGCATAAAAAGATTATATCAATAAAAAGAATTATCATTCCACCCATAATGCCAAGACAAGTTTGTTTGATCCCAGTAAAGAGCTTTAGATTAGACAGAAGATCATTAACCCTTTGTACAAAACTCACTCCAGGAACTAATTATAATGATGAGTGAGTAATGCTTTGAATGGCATCTTAAAGCTGTTTAATATTTAAAGTTAGATTATCACCATAATGATTGTTAATATGACAGCGAATTTTGTTCCATGATCTTTTGCTTTGTTATAGGCATAGGGAGTAACACAGAAGAAGAAACATTCCAGTGACATAAAAGATGAAGCCTAGGTTTTATATTTTGGAGATCATCTTCTACATATATCATGGCTGATTCTAAATCAGAGATTCTTTCATCTAATTTTTCATCTATGATTGTTGATTCCAAGCTTTGCTAGCATTCTTGTGCCTCTTTTGTACAAATTGTGTAGTTTGTATAGTCTGATACAAAGCTATTCCTGTAGTGGTAGCTATAGCAGTAATGGCCATAATTCCTAGGATGGCTGTTATAAGCAGTCCCAAAAATCTCTTTGTTCTATGAACCTAATTCTTCAAAACTGTTAAAACTATACGCATATCTGGAGAGCTTTCCCAAACACTGTGATGTTTCAATAACCAGATGTCAATTCTTCTTCTAGCTATGAGTATAATAGAATTGTCTATGTAAACATTCTTATTCACACAAGTGAATATCTTACATTTGGGACAATTTATTTTTCTAATGTTGTGATCAAAAGTCATTTTTCCAATAATGAAAACATAGGGATCTCTAACACATGTTCTTACCTATTCTTCTCTCATCAGGAGAAAGGGGGATGCATAATAGTTGGACTGATAAATGTAACAGCCATTCCAAATTCTAGGATGATTTAAAGGGGTGGCGACTTTCCATATATTCTTTTGCCTTCTATGAAAATCAGCAAAAGGGGATGGCGCTGAAAGTCTTCACCCATGCCAGACCAGAGTTGCATTTCCCCAAGCTAAGGTTTGTGGTATGATGAGGTGATCAAAAACTTGCCATTTTAAATTTCATTGAGAGGAGCAGTGTCTCCCAGTGCAATTGGTGACTGCCATCCCCTTAGGGGACAAGTACCATACAACTCCATGGGAATCATTAATAATGACACTGGGGTAACAAGCTCAACAATCCTCCCACAAGGGTTGAATTCCCTTATCAGACCACATTTGCGCCATTTTGCATTTGGGAATAGGGGAGGCTGTTGTGCTATAGCTAGGACCCTGATATTCATTGGCTAGGAATCCTTTAGTGAAGAGTAAACATAACTGAACTTTAGTCAGACTATTATTAATAGGAAAATTCACTAACCATCTTTGATCAACAGGGATAAGACAACTGGAATAACTGCCAACACATACAGGTTGATTTTCATATCCTAATGTAAGATTCATATTTGTGCCTTCCTCTTGAGGCAATAATGGCAATCTGTGATCCAATATTCCAGGTACCCATTTTGAGGCATTCAAATAAATTCGTATTATATCTTCTTCCCATTCTACTGGACAGAGCAGGGGAGGATAAGTTATATAGCCCAATAAGTGAAGTTATTTATTTGTGCAAACATCCCAGAAGACTTACAGCTACCATGATGAGGGCTATCATATTTACCACCAATGTATTATGGTTGCAAGGATGCTGTTTATTATCCAGAACTTCCTCTACTTTCTTGATCAGCTTCTTTATCTGACCCTAAGTTAGGATCTTTGCTCAGTCCATCCCAGGCATTGTGACTTGGGTGCTCTTCAGTGTGAGACCCTTGAAGCTGATGATTGGTGGGACTGGTTTGAATCCAAATCTTTTCCTCTTGCTCATTATGGACCATTATGAAATGAGAGGGTACCCATACAGGCTCAGTGACCTTGTTGGGCAATACACATGCATATCCTTTTTCTCAGGTAACCAAGCTACCAGAGAGCCATTGATTAACAGTGATATTTTCCCACCAGATTGGAGGATATACTTTGTCCTGTTTATGTATAGTGGAATGTCTTTCTATTGCTGCTGATTTTATCATCACGATTCAGAAAAATTAAAAGTAAATAAAAGTTGTGCTAATATTTCTTGAGGAGGACATTGTATTCCCTCTTTTTTTATTTATTAAGCTGCAATTTTAATATTTTATTAGCTCACTCTACAATTTTTTTGTCCTTGGGATTATATGGGATGACAGTAGAATGTTTATGAATAAGGGATTGCAAATGATGAAATAATGAGTGGAGGGAGACATCAGATGTGGAAATAGTAACAGTTTCGATATGTTGTAAAAGATACAGTGTACATAATGAATCAGATAACTAGATTAAATGCAGAAGAAACATCTTGAAGTAATATAATTACTGTCATTAATTCTAATTTCTGTGCTGAGAGGCTTGTAGTAGATATTTTTGAGGTAGGACCATAATAACAGGCCTTGCCTTTTGTTCCCTCATCATTCCCTGTGAATAATTTTTGATCCTTAAATATTTAAGGTTGTTGAAGGTGGAATGTCTCATCTTCTATAACTTCTTCCTGCTGAATAAGGGCATAGAGTTTTCCCTACCTATTCAGGTCAGCATTGGTCAGTTGAGGAGTGTGTAGGGAGTTATGAAAGACATAGGCAGCTGAATCCGATGCTGACAGTAAAGAAGTGTCTCTGTGTGTGGTAATTTCTCTAACCTTTACCTTAAGCTGTCTATTTTAGGTAAACTACAAACGTTTGAAGACAGTAAGATCTAGAATTTAACATCCACAATGGTGGACATTACTTCAACAATTTTTCTTTCTAAAATAGTCTCCATTTCCAAAGATAACCAAATCAGGACTAATTTATTTGAAAAATAAGTCCTGTTTTAACAAATTTTGCCTAGTCATTTACATAAGCTCAGCAAAAACAGTGAGTGATAATATCAGTCTTTTAGAATCTGCTTTGCTGGAACTTTATAAGGAATCTGTAGGTTGGACTTTCAGTAGCCTCTACAGGCCAGAAGCCAAGCCACGTACCTGCCATCAGACATGCCTGTAATAACTGTAGATTTGGACGAATTCCTCTTCCTGAGGTCCCCAGAGTATATTGAGGTTCCTGGACCTGCCAGAAAGTGACAGGTGAGGCTTCTGGGAACCTGTAAGCAAGGTATCAGGCCAACAGTTCCAAAGGGCTTTTTGGCTCCAGGCTTCATAAAGCCAACTTCAATTCTGTAAAGCTGTCTGGTCATATCTGAATCTATGCATGTCTTTTTCAAATATGACATTCCAATCAAAGCTTTGGTAAAATAACCAATATTTCCAATGGTGTCCTGTTAAAAGAAGAACAGATTCTTATTGAGTTTATGCAAATTAGGAGAAAAAAAAGACTAGGATTATTATGGAAGAAAAAATAATAATGAGACCTTTTGAATTTGAGGGTTCAGGTACAGGCAAAATTTGAATGCTTTGATTTGTTTACAAATGAGTATTTTTACATTTTTGGAAGTCACAGATATCTTAAGAAAAATTGTCCTTAGTCTAGAAGAGCAAACGTTAGGAACCAGCAACGTTTCAAACAAAAGTCACAACACTTTAAAAACTTTTAGTTTATTTAGTCCACTGTTACTATTTCTGGTTTAGTTTGATTGCAGCTTTTACTTAGTTCTGAAAGTTCTTACCCATTTCAGTTCTGATCCTAAAGATACAGAATATCTCTACTGTCCTAAAGGTCCTTTATGTGAATTTATTTGAAAATATAACTCATTTTACAAGAGAATAAGAACAGTTATAAGTGACAAAAAAACAACTTAGAAATAGACATCATTAATTATATGACAGGAGAGTTCACTATGATACAATTATACAAACTCAGTTATTCTGTGACACATAACATTTCAACACCTAGAACCAGAGCATTACATATCAAATGAGCAAGTTTAATTAGTCAACAAGAATTTGTTTATGATTTAAGTCTTGGGGAAGTTTGTTAAAACATTAGAAGTTTTAAAGCACATGCCTAAATAGACCAGGGATGTTATTATTAATTTTTATTTCATTACATTTATTTTTTTAAATTTAATTTTATTTTTTCAGTGTTCCAAGATTCATTGTTTATGGACCACACCTAGCATTCCATGCAATAAATGCCCTCCTTAGTACCCACCACCAGGTTCTATTTCATATTCATTCAAGTCCTGGTACAAATTTAGCTATGCCATTTTATTTATTTATTTATTTATTTATTTTTGTTTTTCTTTTTATTTTTAAAATTTATTTATTTATTTATTTTTATTTTTTTTTTCAGTGTTCCAGAATTCGTTGTTTATGCACCACACCCAGTGCTCCATGCAATACGTGCCCTCCATAATACCCACGACCAGGCTCACCCAACCTCTCACCCACATCTCTCCAAAATCCTCAGATTGTTTTTCAGAGTTCACTGTCTCTCATGGTTCATCTTTCCTCCAATTTCCCCCAACTCCCTTCTACTCTCCATCTTTCCATGTCCTCCATAAAGACCTGATAAAGGTAAGACACATAAGTTGTTTTTTTGAGGCAGGCAGAGAGAAAACAACTATTTGCATTTTCTTATTAAGAACAGACTAACAATTGAGAATACTTTATCTTTTTGAACAGAGCAAAAAACAGCTTTCTATTTTATACCAGTGTCTTTAAAATTCATTCATTTCAATTTTAGTCCATTCTGACCACACCTAAAATTCGTTTCCAAGGACTTCCCTTCACAAACCTTCTACAACTTCCCTTTGCATTCAGATTTTGTCCTAAGCCATTTTTTTTCCCCAAACAACCATCTCATTTAGGACAAAATTACCTTCTTTTACCTTTAAAAAATGCATTCCCATTCCTCATCTTTCTTACATATCCCCTACTTTTATTTTATTTTTTTAAAGATTTTATTTATTTATTTGACAGACAGAGATCACAAGTAGGCAGAGAGGCAGACAGAGAGAGAGGGGGAAGCAGACACCCTGCCGAGCAGAGAGCCTGATGTGGGACTCGATCCCAGGAACCTGAGATCATGACCCAAGCCAAAGGCAGGGGCTAACCCACTGAGCTACCCAGGCAGCATCCCCTACTTTTCTACATAACAGTTGTGTCCCTCCCTTATTTTTGTAAGTCTTAAAGTTGGCAGAATTTTTTACTCTTCAGAAAACTTAATCTCCAGTGAAGATCAAGGAGTAACCAATTGTGAACTGTTACACCAGAATTCTTAAACGGCAAATTTGTGAATCAGTTAAGCATAAAACACGTTTACCAACAGATTTAAATATCCTTAGTTCTTTGCAATAAGTCAAAAGCACCAACCTATTTCCAGTAATCAATGCTTGAGCACTTTATCCCATTTGGAAAAGACCTAGATGTCCAACAACTTTTACTTCCATTTATCATCCAAGCAAAACTTTAAAGTTTCAGCTTACCAAAGACTTTGACCGCTAGCTTAACAATTACTCATTAAAACTTTGAGACGATTAACTATCAGTTTAGTCATCCTTTTGTTAACAAATTCCAACAGAGATAATATGAGCTTATTTGACCTTCAGCAAACCTCGATAGAATAAGTTTTACATTTATTGTTGATAACTTTAAAGACATGTCTATTTTAATTAAACCAACAAACATAACTTAGTTTTTTTTTTTAGATTTTATTAATTTATTTGACAGAGAAAGAGATCGCAAGTAGGCAGAGAGGCAGGCAGAGAGAGAGAGAGAGATGGGGAAGCAGGCTCCCTGCTGAGCAGAGAGCCTGATGTGGGGCTTGATTCCAGGACCCTGAGATCATGACCTGAGCCAAAGGCAGAGGTTTAACCCACTGAGCCACTCAGGTGCCCCCATAACTTAGTTTAAATATTGATTTATGTTCCACCTGACCTACCCCACTTTACATTTTTACCTGAGACATCGAGGTTTATAAAAGCTACAGAAGAGAGTGAATAAGAGTTCAAGTAGATCATATAGTAATTGGAATTGGTTTTCCTTTAGCAGGCAAAACTTTTAACTCATGACCTACTTTTCCCCATGTCAGTGGGTCTGAAGTCCCTAATATAGGGAATTAGGAGCAATGCTCTTTAATTACCTATAAAAGCTCCAAAAGTTTGACATCTCTGACTTTGCTCCTCCCACCATAGGAGTCAACTCAACAAACATACATAAGGGTGATATTAGTTGATGCTCCTTATATTACCCATGCCCTGCAATATATACCCACAACTCACCAGCGGGGGAAACGACACAGCCCTGCAAAATTCATTTTGGGGCTTCTTCTCCTGTTTCATTTCCTGTCTATCTTCCCGTTTCAGTTACAATAGAACAAATCAATAAAAAAAAGAGAAGAACCACATGGTCCTTTCAACTGATGTAGAAAAAAAACATTCGACAAGAAACAGCATCCGTTCCTGATTAAAACAATTCAAACTCTACAGACAGAGGGAATATTCCTCGACTTCATAAAATCTATGAAAAACCCATAGCAAGTATCATTCTCAATGGGGAAAAGCTGACAGCATTCCCTTGGAGATCATGAACAAGACAAGTATGTCTACTCTTGCCACTGTTGTTCAACATAGTACTGGAAGTCCTAGCAACAGCAATCAGACAATAAAAAAAAAATAAAAGACATTCAAATTGGTAAAGAAGAAGTCAAACTCTCGGTCTTCACAGATGACATGATACTTTATATGGAAAACCCAAAAGACTCCTCCCCCAAACTACTAGAACTCATTCAGCAATTCAGTAATGTGGCAGGATACAAAATCAATGTACAGAAATCAGTTGCTTCCTTATACATTAACAATGCAAATACAGAAAGGGAAATTGGAGAATCAATTCCATTTACTATAGCACCAAGAACCATAGGATACCTGGGAATAAACCTGACCAAAGAGGTAAAGGATCTGTACTCGAGGAACTACAGAACATTCATGAAAGAAACTGAAGAAGACTCAAAAAGATGGAAGAGCTTCCATGCTCATGGATCAGAAGAATAAACATTGTTAAAATGTCTATACTGCCTAGATCAATCTATACTTTCAATGCCATCCCAATCAAAATTCCACTGGCATTTTTCAAAGAGCTGGAACAAACAATCCTAAAATTTGTATGGAATCAGAAGAGACCCCAAATTGCTAAGGAAATGTCGAAAAAGAAAAATAAAACTGGGACATCACATTGCCTGATTTCAAGCTTTACTACAAAGCTGTGATCACCAAGATGGCATGATACTGGCAAAAAAAAAAAAATCAGATACATAGACCAGTGGAATATAGTAGAAAGCCCAGATATGGACCCTCAACTCTATGGTCAACTAATCTTTGACAAAGCAGGAAAAAATATCCAGTGGAAAAATGGCAGTCTCTTCAATAAATTGTGCTGGGAAAATTGGACAGCTATGTATAGAAAAATGAAAATTGACCTTTGTCTTACACAATAAAAAAATATATATATAAACTTGAAATGGATTAAAAAAACCCCTCAACATGAGGCAGAAATCTTATGTCCAATTTTTGACTGGATTATTTGTTTTGGGGGTTTTGAGTTTGAGATATTCTTTGCAGATATTTGATACCAGCCCTTTATCTGTAATGTCATTTGGAAAAATCTTCCATTCCACAGATGGTCTCTTTGTTTTGTTGACTCTTTCCATTTCTTTGCAGATTTTTATTTTGATGAAGTTGCAAAAGTTCATTTTTGCTTTTGTTTCCCTTGCCTTTGGGGATGTGTCTTGAAAAAAGTTGCTGTGGCTGATATTGAGGAAGTTACTGCCTATATTTTCCTCTAGGATTTTGATGGATTCATCCCTCACATCAAGGTATTTCATCCACTTAGAGTTTATTTTTCTGTATGCTTTAAGAGAATTGTAAAGTTTCATTTTTCTGTATATAGCTCCCAGTTTTCCAAGCACCATATATTGAAGAGACTATGTTTTTCTTCATTGGATATTTTTTCCTACTTTGTCAAAATTTAGTTGACCATAGAGTTGCAGGTCCATATCTGATCTCTATTCTGTTCCATTGATCTATGTGTCAGTTTTTGTGCCAGTGTCATGTAGTCTTTGGGATTACAGCTTTGTAATATAATTTTAAATCAGGCAACATGAGGTCCCCAGCTTTATTTTTCTTTTTCAGCATTTCCTTGGTGATTCAGGGTCTTTTCTGGTTCCATACAAATTTTAGTATTGATCTAGTTCTTTGAAAAATGCCAATGGTATTTTGAGCTGGATGGTTCTGAAAATAGAGTTTGCTCTCGACAGCATAGGCATTTTAAGAATATTCTATGCTGTTCAGAGCAATCTATATATTCTTCCAATCCATGAGCACAGAATATTTTTTATCCATTTTTTGTGTCTTCTTTTCTTTCATAAGTGTTCTGAAGTTTCTAGAGTACAGATTCTTTATCTCTTTTGTTAGGTTTATTCCAAGGTATCTTGTAGGTTTTGGTGTTTTTGTAAATGGAATCAATTCCTTAATTTATCTTCCTACAGTTACATTGTTGATGTATGGAAAAGCAACTGATTTATGTGCATTCATTTTGTATCCTGACACATTACTGAATTGCTATATGAGTTCTAGGAATTTGGTGGTGGAGTCTTTGGGGTTTTCCACATAAGGTATCATGTCATCTGTGAAGAGAGAGGTTTGACTTCTTCATTGTCAATTTTAATATCTTTTATTTCTTTTTATTGTATGATTGCTTTTGCTAGGACTTCTAGTACTATGTTGAACAATAGTGGTGAGAGTGGACGTCCTTCTTGTGTCTCTGATTTTAAGAGAAATGTCCTCAGCTTTTCCCCATTGAGAATATTTGCTCTCGGATTTTCGTAGATGGTTTTTATGATATTGAGGAATATTCCCTCTATCCATATGCTCTGAAGAGTTTTAATCAGGAAAGATTGTTGTGTTATGTCAAATGCTTTTTCTGCATCAGTTGAAAGGATTGTATGCCTCTTATCTATTCTTTTTCTTTTAAGATTTTATTCATTTATTTGACAGACAGATCACAAGTAGGCAGAGAAGCAGGCAGAGAGAGAGGAGGAAGCAGGCTCCCCGCTGAGCAGAGCAGAGCAGAGAGCCTGATGTGGGGCTTGATCCCAGGACCCTGAGACCATGACCTGAGCTGAAGGCAGAGTCTTTAACCCACTAAGCCACCCAGGTGCCCCTCTTCTTCTTCCTCTTCCTCTTCCTCCTCCTCCTCTTCTTCTTCTTCTTCTTCTTCTTCTTCTTCTTTTTTTAATATGTTCTATTACATTAATCAATGTGTGAACATTGAACCATCCTTGCATCCCAGGAGTAAATCTTAAGGGCCTAATATAATGCCTGACACAGCATTGGTGTTCAACAAACATTCACTGAATAAGTGATTAAATAAAAAATTAAACGTGTTTCTGAGCTCATTAAAAATTACAGTGACAAAGATAGTGGCTTTTCTACTTACATTTGCTCTTCAATGACAAACTGATAGACTATATGTTATAGTGTTAAATATTAGAATCACTATAATTTTACATCTTTAGTTAGAACCCTGACTCCACTATGTATTAGCTGCATGATTATAGATAAATTAATCTGTAGATAATTTTCATTTTTTATCTGTAATATGGGCACAGTAGTATCCACCTTTTAAGTTAATTTTAAGAATTAAGTGAAGTAAATATGCTTCTGGAGTTAAGATGATATAGTAGTATGGCAACCCTAAGCTTGTTGAAAACAGCTAGATCAACATCCAATTATTTTGAAAAACTAGGAATATAATCTGAGGATTAAGAAACAATCTACACAGTTGGAGAGAGAGAACATGGCGGATGGGATGTTCAGAGCCATGAAATGGAGGAGAGGAGAGCCCTAGGGCCTCAAAGGGGAGGGAACCCTTTTAATGCAGCAAAGTGAGGGAGAGGGATTAAGTAGGAGAGAGCACATAGCACACAAGGAATTCACAATAAACCACAGTGAAGAGATCTCCTGGGTTCCACAGGGAGAGAGATTGCTTCTCCCAGAGTAGATTTTGTAAATCGTTTTTTGCCTCTCCAAGAACAAAAGGCCAACGAAGAGCCATTGAGTAGCTCTCAACAGCAGAGTCAGAGGTGTGCACAAAGGGAAGAAAACCCCTTAATATTTTCTGTGAACCACAATAGGCTTAAACTTCTGAGTGTGTGCAGAGTAGCTGCTTTTCTGTGGTAGTACTGAACAGAGCAGAGACAGGGCAGACTTCAAATAAAACTTCAGATAAAACTTCACCATTGCTTTCACTGACTGCTACAATAGATTCAAACCTCTATATGACTGCTTTTCTAGGACAGGATGGAGGAGGGGACTGAGTCATGCACAGGCAGCCAACAACCTGGTTTCAGCTTCTCACTGAGCATTACAATAAATTCTAGTCTTTGTATAGGCACTGTGTGACTTCTTTTCAGGGACAGAGCAATGCTGTGCATGCTGTGAGGTTCTCCTCTAGGGGAGGAAAGTAGCCCGCACCTTGCAAACCCCCTTAAAACTTAGAGTTTTGAATCCCAGCCACTGGCCAGAGACAAAATAAAGAATATATGTGGCTCCAGATATGCCGATGGCCTGGGCACATACAGGTTAAGGGCAGGGAACTGATGAAATCCCTGGACATAGGAGATCGTTTACTTTTCTGAGAGAGCCATATGAACAATGGTAGCCAGGAGTTCCCCTTATTGGGGACAAGGGAGGAGAGTAACAACATATTATTTCTCCTCCACCACCCCTCCCTCCCTCCACACCACCCACCAGCACAGGTGGACTTCAGAGGGAAACACAGCACCTACAGTGGAGGCTAGAGTTCCCTATACTGAATCTCACTTTTTGTGCCCGGAAGTGTTATCTTTATAAGGATAAGTCAGCTAGTAAGACAGCCCATCAGGCCTCTCCTCAGAAGACCAACACAGGCCCCTACATGTACCAAGTCTACTTGGTAGAAGAACACTCCAAAACCTCAGCTTGTAGTGGAAATAGGACCAGTATTGTTTTGGCTTGTTTGTTTATTTGTTTTGTTTTGTTTTTCCATCCTCTTTCATTTTTTTTAAATTTTCCTATTTTTAAATTTCTTATCTTTCATTTTATGTACTTTTTTCTTTTCTTTTTATCTCCTTTTTGATCAGGCATGTAATTCTTTGTACATTTGTTGGTTTGTTTGTTTCCTTCTCTTATGTTCTGAATCAGGCTTCTTACTTTTTTCCCCCCTCTTTTCAATTTTTCTTACTCTTTTTCCCTTCTTCCTTTCTTCTTACTTTTTTTTCCTTATTTCCTTAGTCTTTTATTCTTCACTTTTTCTTATTATTTAGAATTAGGCTTAACTTGTTTGTTTGTATTTTGTTTGCCTTTTGTTGCTTTTTGTTTTCTCTTGTCTTGGATAAGCCATTTTTTCTTTAATTTTTCTTTCACAGGTTTATATTTACAAACAAATCAAAGCACACCTAATTAAAAACTTAAACACTCCCCAGTGCAAGGAAGAAGGAACTCTGTAGAGGACTAACCAGTGGTAAAGAGCAGCCAAGACACAACAGAACATCCACCACAGAACATCCACCACAAACACTTCCTGTTTTTTTTTTATGTTATTGTTGTTGTTGAATTTTTTTTCTTTTACTTTCTTCCTTTCTTTTCTAGACAAACTGATGAGATGGAGAAATTCACTCCAAAAGAAAGAAGAGGAAGTAGTACTCACTGACAGGGATGTAATTAATACAGACATAAGAAAGATGTCTGAACTAGAATTCAAAACAATGATTATAAAGATACTAGTTGAGCTTAAAAAAAGCATAGAAGGCACTAGAGAATCCCATACTATAGAGAGAAAAGAACTAAACTCTAGTCAGGTCAAAACTAAAAATTTTATTACTGAGATGCAGTCACAAGTGGAGGCCATAAGAAAAGAAAGAATGATGTAAAGGAATCAGTGATATAGAAGATAAAATAATGGAAAATAAAGAAACTGCAAAAATAGAGAAATAAAACTATTAGGTCATAAAGAGATAATCATCAGAAAACTCAGCCATTCCATAAAGCAAAATATTGTCGTGGAAGATGAGGAGTGGGAGAAGGGGGCAGAAGGTTTATTTGATCAAATTATAGTGGAAAAATTCCCTAAACTGGGAAAGTAAAAAAGCATTCAAGTCCAAGACATACAGAGAATCCTTCCCCTTAAAATTAACAAAATAGATCAACCCCTCACCATATTATGGTGAAGCATGAAAAAATTCAAAGATAAAAGAAAATCCTGAAAGCAGTTCAGGACAAGACATCATTAACCTATATGGGTAGAATCATAAGGCTGGTAACAGACATGTCCAGAGAGAGCTGACAAGCCAGAAAGGACTGGCATCATATAGTCAATGTGTTAAGTAGGAAAATATGCAGCCAAAATTACTTTTCCAGCAGGGCTGTCATTCAGAATAGGAGAGTGAAAGAGTTTCTAGAACACACACACACACACACACACACACACTAAACAAACACACAAACAAAAAACCCAAAAGCAAACAAACAACAACAAAACAATGTGATTAATAAATGAGCCCTGCAAGAAATGTCAAGGTGGGGGGGCTTGAATGGAGAGAGAACCCAAAAGAAACAAAGACCAGAAAGAAACAGAGAAAATCTACAAGAACAGTGACTTTACAGTTTATACAATGGCATTTAATTCATATCTTTCAATAATTACTCTGAATATAAATGGACTAAACACTCCAAACAAAATACACAGGGTATCATAATGGATTAAAAAAAAAAAAAGACCCATCCAAATGCTGTTTATAAGATATACATTTTAGGCCTAATGTCACCTCAAGATTGAAATTGAGGATGTAGAGAAATATTTATCATGCCAATGGACATCAAAAGTAAGCTGGGTAGCCATACTTATATCAGACAAACTAGTTTTTAAAACACAGATTGTAATAAGAGCTGAGAGAGGACACTATATCATAATAAAAGAATTTATCCAACAAGAATAACTAACAATTATAAATATTTATGATCCTAATTTGGGAGCAGCCAAATATATAAACAAATTAATAATAAAATGAAAGAAACACATTGATAATAATATAATAATAGCAGGGGAATTAAACACCCCACTCATAACAAGGGACTGATCATCTAAGTAGAAGATCGACAAGGGAATAGGACTTTGAATAACACACTGTATCAGGTGGACTTAACAGATATTTTCAGAGAACTTCATCCTAAAGCGGTAGAATACACATTCTTCTCAAGTGCATGTGGAACATTCTCCAGAACAGATTACACACTGGGTTACAAATCAGGTCTCAACCAGTACCAAAAGATTGAGATTATTCTATACATATTTCAGACCACAATGCTTTAAAGCATAAAATCAACTTCAAGCACAAATTTGGAAGGACCAGAAATGTGGGGAGGTTAAAGAACATCCTACTAAAAAATGAATGGATCAATGAGGAATTTAAAGAAGAATTTTTAAAAATACAGGTCAACAAATGAAAATGAAAACTTGGCCGTTCAGAACCTTTGGGATGCAGCAAGGGCACTCTTAGGAGGAAAGTATATAGCAATGCAGGCCCTCTTCAAGAAACAAGAAAGTCTCAAATGGAAAACTTACCCTGAACCTTAAAGGAGTTGGCAAAGAAAAGCAAATAAATCCTAACTTCAATAGAATAAGAAAAATAATAATGATTAGAGGAGAAATCAATCATATAGAAATAACAATAATAAAAAGCAGTAGAAGAGATCAACAAAAGTAGAAGCTCCTTCTTTAAAAGAATTAATAAGATCAATAAATACATAGACACACACATATCAAGGAGAGAAGAGAAAGGACCCAAACTGATAAAATCATGAATGAAGAGGAGAGATCCTGACCAGCACTGAAGAAATACAAACAAATATAAGAGAACATAATGAACAATTACATGCCAACAAATTAGGCAGTCTGGAAGAAATGTACACATGTCTATAAACATATCAACTACCAAAACTGAAACAGGGAGAAATAGAAAACCTGAACAGACCATTAATCAGCAAGGAAATTGAATCAGTTATCAAAAATCTGCCAACACACAAGAGTCTAGGACCACATGGCTTCCTAGGGGAATTCTACCACACATTTAAAGAATTAATTATTCTTCTGAAACTGTTTCATAGAGTAGAAATGGAAGGAAAACATCTAAACCCATTCTATGAGGCCAGGATTAACTTGCTCTCAAAACCAAAGCCCCACTGAAAAGGAGAATTACAGACTAATGTCTCTGGTGTGTATGGATGCAAAAATTGTCACCAAGATACCAGCAAAAAGGATCCAACAGTACTTTAAAAGGATTATTTACCACCACCAAATGGGATTTATTCTTGGGCTACAAAGGTGGTTCAACATCTGCAAATCAATCAATATGATACACCACATTAATAAAAGAAATTACAAGAAGCATATGATCCTCTGAATAGATTTGGAGGGAAAAAATGACAAAATACAGCATCCTTTCTTGAGTAAAACTATCGACTATGTCGGGATAGAGGGAACATACCTCAGTATCATCAAATGCATATACAAAACATCTACAGTTAATAGCATCCTTAATGAAGAAAAATAAACCTTTTTTTCCCCTAAGGTCAGGAAATCAACAGGAATGTCCATTATCACTACTGACCAACACAGTACTAGAAGTCCTAGCCTCAGCAATCAGACAACAAAAAGAAATAAACTATCCAAACTGGCAAAGAAGTTGTCAAATTTTCAATCTTTGTAGATGACATGATACTCTATGAAGAAAATCCAAGAGTCCAACAAAGAATTACTAGAACTGATACGTGGATTCAGCAAAGTCACAGGATGTAAAATCAATGCACAGATGTCAGTTGCATTTCTATACACTAACAATGTAGCAGTAGAAAGGGAACTCAAATAATCAATCCCATCTGCAATTACACCAAAAACCATAAGATACTTAGAAGTAAACCTAACTAAAGACGAAAACAATATGTACTCTGAAAACTGTAGGAGATGTATGAAAGAAATTGAGGAAGGCAAACCGAGATGGAAAAACATGCTATGATCATGGAATTGAAGAACAAATACTGTTAAAATGTCTATACTATCCAGAGCAATCTTTACAGGAAATGCAATTGTTGTCAAAACACCATCAACATTTCTCACAGACCTAGAATATTGAAGACCCCAAATAGACAAAGGAGTGTTGAAAAAGAAAATCAAAGGTGGAGGCATCACAATTTTGGACTTCAAGCAGTATTACAAAGCTGTGATCATTAAGACAGTATGGTACTGGCACAAAAACAGATACATAGATCAGTGGAGCAGAGTAGAGAACACAGAAATGGACACCCAACTTTATAGTAAACTAATCTTCAATAAATCAGGAAAGAATATCCAAAGGAAAAAAAAAAAGACAGTTTCTTCAACAAGTGGTGTTGGGAAAACTGGACAGCCACATGCAGGAGAATGAAACAGGACCACTCTTTTGCACCATACATAAAAATAAACTCAAAATGGATGAAAAACATAAATGTGAGACAGGAATCCATCAAAATGCTAAAGAAGAACACAGGTAGCAATCCCTTTGGCCTTAGCTGCAGCAACTTATTAATAGATATGTCTCAAAAGACAAGGGAAACAAAAGCAAAAATAAACTATTGGGACTTTGTCAAGGTAAAAAACTTTGCACTGCCAAGGAAATGGGACAAAATTAAAGGACAAGATATAAAATGAGAGAAGAGATTTTCAAATGTCTTATCAGATAAAAGGTTAGTATCTAAAATCTATAAAGAATGTATCAAACTCAGCACCCAAAAACCAAACAACAACAAAAGAATCCAGTTAAGAAATGTGCAGAAGGCTTGAATAGATATTTCTTCCAAAGAAGACCTACAAATGGCCAACAGACACATGAAAATATTCTCCACGTCACTGGGCATCGAGGAAATAAAAATCAAAACCATAATGAGATACCACATCATACTTGTCAGAATGGCTGAAATTAACAGGTCAGGAAATGACAGATGTTGGTGAGGTTGCAGAGAAAAGGAAACACTCTTACACTTTTGGTGGAAGTACAAACTGGTACAGCCACTCTGGAGAATGGAATGGAGGTTCCTCAAAAAGTTAAAAATAGAAATACACTATGACCCAGCAATTGCACTACTAGGTATTTATCCAAAGGGCACAAACATAGTAATTCGAAGGGGGCACAGGCACCAAAACATTTATTACAACACTGTCCACAATAGTCAAAATATTGAAAGAATCCAGATGTTCATCAACATGAATGGATAAAGAAGTGTGTATATGAATATTTGAGTACACACACACACACACACACAGATATATATATATATATATATATATATATATATATATATAAAATGGAAAATTATGCGGCCATTAAGAATTGAAATATTACCATTTGCAATGACATGGATGGAGCTAGGGGATATTACACTAAGGGAAATAATTCAGTCAAAGAAAGACAAATAACATATGATTTCACCAATATATGGAATTTAAGATGCAAAACAGATGTACATAGGGGAAGGAAGGAAAAATAATACAAGATTAAAATAGAGGCAAAACATAAGATACTCTTAACTCTAGGAAACAAATTGAGGGTTCCTGGAGGGGGGGTGGATGGAAGAATAGGGTAATTGGGTGATAGGCATTAAGGAGGACAGTTGATGTAATGAGCACTCGGTGGTATATGCAACTGATGAATCACCAATCTACCCCTGAAACTAATAATACTGTATATGTTAATTAAATTGAATTTTTTGTATGATTCTTTTGAATTTCTTTTCAGTGTAACAGAATTCATTGTTTATGCACTACACCCAGTCCTCCATGCAATATGTGCCCTCTATAATACCCACCACCTGGCTCTCCCGACCTCCCACCCCCACCCCTTCAAAACACTCAGATTGTTTCTAAGAGTCCATAGTCTCTCATGATTCATCTCCCCTTCCAATTTCCCTCAACTCCCTTCTCCTCTCCATCTCCCCATGTCCTCCATGTTATTTCTTATGATCCACAAACAAGTGAAACCATATGATAATCAACTCTCTCTGCTTGACTTATTTCACTCAGTATAATCTCTTCCAGTCCTGTCCATGTTGTTACAAAAGTTGGGTATTCATCCTTTCTGATAGAGGCATAATACTCCATAGTGTATATGGACCACATCTTCCTTATCCATTTGTCCATTGAAGGTCATCTTGGTTCTTTCCACAGTTTAGCGACTGTGGCCATTGCTGCTATAAACATTGGGGTACAGATGGTCCTTCTTTTCACTACATCTGTATCTTTGGGGTAAATACCCAGTAGTGCAATTGCAGGGTCACAGGGAAGCTCTATTTTTAATTTCTTAAGGAATCTTCACACTGTTTTCAAAGTGGCTGCACCAACTTGCATTCCCACCAACAGTGTAAGAGGGTGCCCCTTTCTCCACATCCCCTTCAACACATGTTGTTCCTGTCTTGCTAATTTTGGCCATTCTAACTGGTGTAAGGTGATATTTCAGTGTGGTTTTCATTTGAATCTCCCTGATAGCTAATGATGATAAACATTTTTTTCATATGTCTGATAGCCATTTGTATGTCTTCATTGGAGAGGTGTCTGTTCATGTCTTCTGCCCATTTTTTGACACGATTATCTGTTTTGTGCATGTTGAGTTTCAGAAGCTCTTTGTAGATCCTGGATATCAACCTTTTGTCTGTACTGTCATTTGCGAATATCTTCTCCCATTCTGTGGGTCGCCTCTTTCTTTTGTTGATTGTTTCCTTTGCTGTGCAGAAGCTTTTGATCTTGATGAAGTCCCAAAAGTTCATTTTTGCTTTTGTTTCCTTTGCTTTTTGAGACATATCTTGAAAGAAGTTGCTGTGGTTGATATCAAAGAGGGTACTAACTATGTTCTCTTCTAGGATTCTGATGGATTCCTGTCTCACGCTGAGGTCTTTTATCCATTTTGATTTTATCTTTGTGTACGGTGTATGAGAATGGTCGAGTTTCATTCTTCTACATGTAGCTGTCCAATTTTCCCAGCATCATTTATTGAAGAGACTCTCCTTTTTCCACTGGATATTTTTTCCTGCTTTGTTGAAGATTATTTGACCATAGAGCTGAGCGTCCATCACATCTTTGTAGTAAAGCTTGAAATCAGGTAACGTGATGCCCCCAGTTTTGTTTTTGTTTTTCAACATTTCCTTAGCAATTCAGGGTGTCTTCTGATTCCATACAAGTTTTAGGATTATTTGCTCCATCTCTTTGAAAAATACTGGTGGAATTTTGATCGGAATGGCATTAAAAGTATAGATTGCTCTAGGCAATATAGACATTTTAACAATGTTTATTCTTCTGATACAGGAGCATGGAATTGTCTTCCATCTTTTTGTCTTCAATTTCTTTCATGAGTGTTCTGTAGTTCCTTGAGTACAGATCCTTTACCTCTTTGGTTAGGTTTATTCCCAGGTATCTTATGGCTCTTGGTGCTATAGTAAATGGAATCAATTCTCTAATTTCGCTTTCTGTATTTTCAATTAAATTGAATTTTTAAAAAGGATTTTTTTTTTAAAGAAGTAAACTAAATACAGTGACTAACACATGGTTGGACTTGGGCATGTGATTGTTCTTTTCTCTTGTTTTTTGACAACTAGATATAAGTGGAAGTGAAAATCCAAGTTCTTACTCAAGGCCTTAAAAATAATGTCTGATATTTTTTGGCTTTCTTAAATAATGTTTTGATTTCTACAGGAACATTTGCATGTAGCTATGGCTACTTTAGTCTGAGCTCAAGAATGAAAAATATGGGACAAACTAAAACTGACTACAAATCTAGAAAGAACCCAGTTGACTTATAGCTTGAAGTATAGCTATGGTAGCTACCCTAAATATCTATGAGCAGGAGAACTGAATATTTGTTATTTAAGGTGTTTTATTTATTTATTTGTGATAATAGCTGAATGATAATAGCAGCTGATGCAAGTTAATGAGGATTATCTTTAACAAACTCTGGAATGGCAATTACTGCTCATAAAATGGTCTTTGAGTCAGGCTGGAACCAGAATAGATTCTGTGGGTAATGGCATAAAGATGAGTTAAACAAGTTTTCTGCCCTCATCAGTAATATCTATTGTGGCAATAGGATAAGATTAGAGATAGCGACATGTGTACAACATGGCATGCAAAAGGCACACAGAAAATATTATGTAGTTCAGAAGACACTAGCTGCAAACAAGTGAATATGGAGAAAGTTTGTGGAAGGATGGAAATTTAAGCTGAGGTTTGAAAAGTAAATAAGTGTTTTAATACAATCAGTATGATTTATAGTCAATTTTCCTATATGCTGTAGCATGATATTTGAATTTAGAAAATCAGTTATATTATCTGGAGACAAAAACACCATATATTCATTGGTTTAGTAGTTTTCTGTCCTGTACATTGTTCCATGTAGGTATTTATGTGTATCCTCATTCTAATTTATAAAAATTAAAAAGGTTTAAAAAGCAGAGTTATTTTTATAAATGTTTATAGAACTACTTCTGGTATTGCTATATTAACCATAGGGATCAAAACCTATGTGTTGGTGTTTATATGCATGTACATATGTGCATATATACATGAGTGGATAGATGTATACAGAGGGAAGGAGAACACATGGAGTTTGGTGTTTGGCTTTCTGATAGTTATTGCGGTTCAATATTAAAAAATAACAGCTGGGAATGAAAATGGCTATTCATTCATGCATCTGCATTTTGTTTGCTTTCTTTCAATGGTTTTGTAGAGAGGTTGTCCTTTTACAACTGCATCACCCATGTGGTTTTTATCTAACTCGTCTATGTGCTGCTTATTGTAGAACATACAGCTTGCCCCTTTAAAATTTATGAAGCCTATTGGGAAAATTTCTACTCCATATCCCTTGTGTTTGAAGAATTGTTTAACTTTTCTGGAAAACTGACATTATTACCTTGTGTGTATGCAAGACTATGTGTGTGTGTTTGTGTGACACTTTACATCTGTGGGTGTAGGAGAAAGACAGTAGAAACAGAGAAGGTTATATTCTGCCCATTCCAAACTCCTATGTGGCTTGTATTATCCAAATCTTTCACAGGAAGTATAGCCCTGTAGGGACTTTTTGTCTTCCTTCTAATTATTTCTTAGATCATCATCATCATCCTCATCATTATCAGTATAACTAATATGTATTAATTATTTGTCAATTGATCTATATGGATTATTTTTGTTAATAGTTAAAACACCACAATGAATGAAATACTAATGTTTTCCTTACTTTATGGATGAAGAGACAAATAAGACTTGGAAGAGTTAGGCAACATGCTCCATGCCACACAGCTAACAAGTTTCAGAACTAGGATTCATAGTAAGATCTGTCTGACAAAATAGCCTATTTTCATGTCCCTTCTTCTATACATTTCAGTTTGTTATGCAGAAGATGAGATTTTTTATTTATGTTAGTACTACATTTAAGTAAATTCCTAGTAATTAAACATTGAATAAATGGCATACTGAACAAAAGTTGATATATATTTTTTGTTTTATTGATTTATTTTAGAAAGAGAGAGAGAATGAACAGCAGCAGGGACAGAGTGGAGGCACAGGGAATCTAAAACAGACTCTGTGTGGAGTACGAAGCCTCAATCTCATGACTCTGAGATCATGACTTAACTGAAACCAAGAGTTAGACACCCAACTGACTTCACAACTCAGGCACCCCAAAAAGTTGGCTTTTTAATGGAGAAGTTCTCTCCAATTACATGTTGTCCATTCTTTGTGGTGTAGTGTGTGAGATAACAGGATTGCCATCCTCAAATAAGTCTTGGGCAATTTTGGAAATTATATTAATGTAATGAGTAAACAAAAATCTTTGTATTTGTCAGTGTGTCTGGGTTTCTCAGTTGGTTAAGTATCTGCCTTCAATTCAGATCATGATGTCAGTGTCCTGGGATTGAGGCCCATGTTGGACTGCATATTCATCAGGAAGTCTGCTTTTCCCTCTCCCTCTGATGCTTTCCTTGCTCATTTTCTCTCTCTCCATTTATCTCTCCAATAAAATTTCAAAACATTCCATGCTCATGGATTGGAAGAATAAACCTTGTTAAAATGTCTATGCTATCCAGAGCAATCTACACTTTCAACACTATCTCAATCAAAATACCATCGGCATTTTTCAATGTGCTGGAACAAACTATCTTAAAATTTGTATGGAACCAGAAATAACCCTGAATCACCAAGGAAATGCTGAAAAAGAAAAACAAAGCTGGGTACATTGCATTGCCTGGTTTCAAGTTTTATTACAAAGCTGTCATCACCAGGACAACATGGTACTAACACAGAAACAGACACATAGACCAATGGAACAGAATAGAGAGCCCAGATATGGACCCTCAATTCTATTGTCATCTTCAACAAAGCAGGGAAAAATATCCAGTAGAAAAAACACAGTTTCTTCAACATATGGTGCTGGGAAAATTAGATAGCTACCTATAGAAGAATGAAATTCGACCATTCTCTTACATCATACACAAAGATAAACTCTAAGTGGGTGAAAGACCACAATGTGAGGCAGGAATATATCAAAATCCTTGAGGAAAATATAGGCAGTAATCTCTTCAACAATGTCAGCTACAGCAACTTCTTTCAAGACATAGCTCCAAAGGCAAGGGAAACAAGTGAAAATGAACTTTGGGACTTCATCAAGATAAATGCTTCTGCACAGCAAAAGAAACAGTCAACAAGACAAAGAGGCAACCCATGGAATGGGAGAAGATATTCACAAATGAAACTTCAGACAAAGGGCTGAAATCCAAGATCTATAAAGAACTCCTCAAACTCAATGCCCAAGATAACAAATAATCCAGTCAAAATTGGGAAGAATACATGAACAGACACTTCTCCAAAAAAGACATACAAATGGCTATCAGACACATGAAAAAATTTTTATCATCATTAGCCATCAGGGAAATTCAAATCAAAACCACATTGAGATACCACTTTACACCAGTTAGAATGGCAAAAATTGACAAGGTAAGAAAAAACAAATGTTGGAGAAGTTGTGAAGAAAGGGAACTCTCTTACGCTGTTGGTGGGAATGCAAGTTGGTGCAGCCACTTTGGAAAACAGTGTGGAGACTCCTCAAAAAGTTAAAAATAGAGCTACCATATGACCCTGCAGTTGCACTACTGGATAGTCACCCCACAGATAAAGATGTAGTGAAAAGAAGGGCCATATGCACCCCAATGTTCATAGCAGCAATGTCCACAAGAGCAAAACTGTGGAGCTGAGGTGCCTTTCAATAGATGAATGGATAAAAAGATGTGGTACATATACACAGTAGAATATTACTCAGCCAGCAGAAAGGATGAATACCCAACTTTTGCATCAACATGGATGGGACTGGAGGAGATTATGCTAAATGAAATAAGTCAAGCAGAGAAAGTCAATTATTATATGGTTTCACTTATTTGTGGAACATAAGGATAGCATGGAGAACATTAGAAGGAAGGGAAAAAGGAAGGGAGAGAAATTGGTGTGGGAGACTACAGACTCTAGGAAACAAACAAGGTTTTAGAGGAGAGGGAGTTGGGGGGATGGATGAGCCTGGTGATGGGTATTAAGCATGGATTGCATGAAGCACTGGGTGTTATAGAACACGACATCAAAAACTAATGATGTACTGTATGATGAATAATGCAACATAATAAAAAAAATGGGAAAAAAATAAAATTGCAAGTAACCTTGACTAGACAAACCAATTTTGAAAAAAAGAAACAAAAGTGGAAGACCCATACTTTCCAATATCAAAATTACCTCAAAGCTATTTTATTCAAAACAATATGGAATTAGCATTATACTAGGCACATAAGATAAAATAGAAATTAAGGTCCAGAAATAAACTCATATATCTAATATATAGATATAAACCATAAAAATCTAATTGACTATATCATGGTATCCTTTTCTTACAGTGATAAAATATGCATAACATAAAATTTACAATTTAGCAGTTTAATTGGGCAAATTGTACAACTTAGTGGCATTGAGTACATTCACAGTGTGCAACCATCATCACTATACATCTCCACAATATTTTCATCATCCAAAATTGGAATTTTATATACATTATATAATAACTCCATATTATTATACCTTCTTTCCAGCCAATGGAAGCCACTATTTCACTTTATGTTTTTATGAATTGGACATATGTTTCATATGAATGAAATACCATATTTGTCATTTTTGTGTTTGGGTTATTTCACTTAGCATGATTCATTTCAAGGTCCATCCATATTGTATCATGTAACAAATGTCATTACATTTTTAAGACTGAAAAATATTTTATTGTATATATGCACTGCATTTTGTTTATCCATTCATTCTTTGATAGGCATTTGGATTGTTACATCTTATGGCTAGTATGAATAATGTTGCTATGAACATAGTTTTGCAATTGTCTGTTCAAATCCCTACCTTCAACTCTATTGGCTATATAAGTTCAAGTGGAATTGATGAATCATATGGTGTACTCTACTGTATTTTTTGATGAACTATCGTGCTGCTTGCTCCAAATCCTGCATCATTTTACATTCCCACCAGCAATGCAGAAGAGTTCTGATTTCTCCACATCCTCAACAACATTTGCTATTTTCTATTGTTGTTGTTGTTTTTATAATATAATAGCCATACTATTGGATGTAAAGTAGTACTTTATTTTGATTTTTTAAATTTTTTTTATTTACTTGGAGAGAAAGAGTGAGAGAGAGTGTGCCAACAGCATGGAGGAGCAGAGGGAGAGGGAGAAACAGACTCCCTGAACTACACAGTTTTGATCCCAGGGCAGGCTCCATTTCAGGACCCTGAGATCATGACATGAGCCACAAACAGCCTTTGCTGTGATTTTGATTTACATTTCCTAATTAGTGATGTTCAGCATCTTTTCCTGTGTTTATTGACCATCTGTATATATTCTTTGGAGAAATAGCTCTTCAAGTTCTTGCCCATTTTAAAAATTAGGTTGTGTATTACTTTTCTAGGCCTGACATAACAAATACCCCAAACTGTGTGACTTAGCAGAAATGTATTTCTTACATTTGTGGAAGTTACAAGTACAAGATCAAGGTGTCAGCAGGGGTGATTTTTTTTTTTTTTTGAGGCCTCTATCCTTGGTTTGTATTTGGCTATTCTTTCCTATTGTCATGAGATCCTCTTTCCTCTGTGTGTCTGTGTCCTAATCTCCTTGTTTTAGGAATACACCAGTATTATTGGACTACATCTTGCTCTAATGACATCAGTTTACCTTATCTCTTCAAGGAGCCTATTATCAAATGCAGTCACATTCTGGGATACTGGAACTTAGGACTTCAACATAGGAATATGGGGACATAAAATTTAGCCCATAATACTCCATTCACTGGAGCCCCAAAATTCATGTGTTTACATGAAAAATACATGCACCACATCCCAAGACTTGCAAATAACTTTTTAAAAAGATTTTATTTATTTATTTGACAGAGAGACAACAGCAATAGAGGGAACATAAGCAGTGGAGGGTGGGAGAAGGAAAAGCAGGCTTCCTGCTGAGTGGGGAGCCAGATGTGGGGCTCAATCCCAGGACTCTGGGATCATGACCTAAGCCAAAGGCAGATGCTTAAAGACTGAACCACCCAGGGGCACCTAGACCTACAAATATCTTAATATATTACAACATCAACTCTAAGTCTAAAATCTCATCTAAATATTTTCTAAACCAGATAGGGGTGTGACTGGAGATGTGATTCATCCTGATGTAAAACTCATCTGCTGTAAACATATGAAACCAAAGAAGTTATCTGCTTCCAAATTAAAATTGTATGACACACATAACATAGACATTTCCATCCCAAAAGGGAGAAATAGAAAAAAAAAAAAAAAAAAAGAAGGGATCATGAGTTCCAGGCAAGTCTGAAACCTAGCAGGGTAAATTCCATTATATTTTGGGGCTCAAAAATAATCCTCTCTGGCTCAATGTTTTGTTCTCTAAGACCACCAGGGCATCCCTGTCTTCTGTGTACACCAGAGGAGTAGCTCTAATACCTCGGCCATGTTTGGCAACAACAAAACCTCGGACCTGAGAGGCAGCCCTGACTGCTTTTGAATCAAGGAGGAGACAGATCACCAGGTCTCTACCTTCTGGGCCCATGGTGGCAGTAGCAACTCTACAAATCTCTAAAACATTTTGGGGATTATTCTTGCCTTTTCTTGAGATATAACACATGCTCATAGCTAGATAGCTCTATTGTCACATCTTGAAGAATACCAAAAGTACAACAACCTGCCTTCACTTTATTTCATCTTTCTGTCCATCCTTCAAAACTAGTAATGATTCTGCTGGTATAACTATATTTCTGTTCCTGGCTTTTGCTGAGATGGTTTATGAAATACACAAGTCTGTAATATATTTAGCAAATTCTATCTAGCTATACATTTAGTGTTTTCTCTAGAGCATTCTTACTTATTTTCTGAAATATGGATAGGCTGAGAATTTTCCAAATCTTTCTATTTCTTTTTTCTTAAAAATCTCCCCTTAACTTCCTCTATTTTCTCTTGCTCTATCAAGCAGACATCAGGCCATACCTTCAACACTTTGCTTATAAGTCTTCTCAGTTCAATATATAAGTTTATAACTAACAAGTATTATTTTCCAAGAACTAAAACCCAATTTATCCAAGCTATTTGCCACTTTATAACAAGGATAAACTTTTCTGCAGTTTCCAATGTGTTTCTCATTTCTGTCTGAGATCTCACCAGAAGCACTTCTAACCTTCATATTTCTACCAACATTCTCTTTGTGATGATATATCTCTAGGATGATAGAAACTTTCTTCAGAGTTATCCCCTTTTATTTATGAGTGTTTTCAATAATCACCTATAAATTTCACATCTCTATCAACAGACCCTTCAAGGCAATCTCAGGTTTTCCAATATACAGCTCAAAACTATTTATTTTTATAATGTAAAAAATCTAGACTCATTTATTTAAAAAAATTTAATTTAAGTTCCAGTTAGTTGCATACAGTATATTATTAGTTTAAGGTGTATAATATAGTGATTCAACACTTCCATAAAATACCTGGTACTCATCACAGCAAATGTACCCCTTAATCCCCCTCACCCATTTACCTATCTCCCCATTATACACACACACACACACACACACACACACACATATGTGTGTGTGCATATATATACATACATATATGTGTATATATACATACATATATGTATATATATAGATACATATATGTATATATATAGAATATAGAATATAACTATGTAATAATTATATAATTATATATATTTCTTCTTTATCCATTCACCAGTTGATGGACATTTGGCTATTTCCATAATATGGCTATTGCAGATAACGCTGCTGTAAATATTGGGATACCTATATCCCTTTGAATTAGTATTTTTGTATTCCTTGGGGAAATACCTTATTTTATAATCTACCCATTATCTATGTCAAAAATTGCTTCCACATTTTAAGGTATTTGTTATATCAGTCCTCCACCTCCGGGTACCAAAATATTTATCAGTTTGCTAGTATCTCCACTGTAAATGCCACAGACTGGGTGAGAAATAACAGTAATATATTTTCTCATAGTTCTGAAAGCTAGGAGTGCAAGATCAATGTATACGCAGGGTTGATATGTCTTGAGTTCTCTTTCTTTCCCATCTTCTCTCTGTATTATGGCATCTTCCCATTGTATGTGTCTGTGTTTTAATCTTTACTTATAAGGACAGTAGTTCTATTGAATTAGGGTCTACACTAGTGACTATGTTTTACTTTTATGATTACTTCTTTGAAAGCTTATTTCCAAATACATTCTGAGTTATTGGGGCTTAGAACTTCAGCATATACATTTTAAGGGGACACAGTTCTCATAGCAAATGTTTTCTTCCATTCTGTGTGTTGTCTTTTTAATCTCTTGACTGTGTCCCTTACCACACCAAAATTTTTAATTTTGATGAATTCTATTTTTTTTTCTTTTGTTGCATGTGATTTTGTTGTCATAAGCAAGAAATAAATGCAAAATTCAAAGTTTGGGTAAAACTTTGAAGGTTTTTCTTGAAGTATTCATTTAAGGGTTTAATAATTTTAGCTTTTAAATTTTTTGTCTTTAATTCATTTTGAGTTAACTTTTGTATACACTGTAAAATAAGGGTATGGCTACTGTATTTTGCATGTGGGCATCCAGTTTTCCAAGCACCATTTGTTGAAAGCAATGTCCTTTTCCTATTGAATGGTCTGTGCAACCTTGGTAAACATGATTTGACCATATAGGTGATGGTTTTATCTGTCATTTCTTTTTTTTTTAATTTATTTTTTATTTATTTTTGGCATAACAGTATTCATTATTTTTTCACCATACCCAGTGCTCCATGCAATCCAATCTAGTGGTTTTCTGTCTTTATTCCTGTGCTACATTTTTTATTACTGTACATTTATAGTAAGATCAGGAATGAGGAACTATAAGTTCTCCAATTTTTCTTTTTCAAGATTGTTTTGACTACTAAATGTCTCCTGAGATTACATATGAATTTTAGGATAGGTTTTTCTATTTCTGCTAAAAACATAATTTGGATTTTGATGGCAGTTGTATTAAATCTGCAGACCACTTTGGTAATATTGGCATCTTGAAAATATTGTCTTCTAAGGTATAAAAATGAGATGCATTTCCATTAATGTATGTTTTCTGTAATTTCTTTGAGCAGTTTTGTAGTCTACAGAGTACAAGATTTTTGTCATCACTAAGTATTTTATTCTTTTCTATTATAAATGGAATTATTTTGTTAACTTAATTTTTATAGTTATTAATTTTACTGTACAAAAATACAACTGATTTTTCAGTATTAAATTTATGTTCTATACTTTTACTAAATTTGTTTCTTAGATCTAACAGTCATTTTTCTCCCCAATTTAGTGTTTTCTTTTTTTTTAAAGATTTTATTTATTTATTTGACAGACAGAGATCACAAGTAGGCAGAGAGAGAGGAGGAATCAGGATCCCTGCTGAGCAGAGAGCCCAATGCTGGGCTCGATCCCAGGACCCTGAGATCATGACCTGAGTTGATGGCAGAGGCTTTAACCCACTGAGCCACCCAGGTGCCCCACAATTTAGTGTTTTCTACATGGGAAAAAAAAAGTATTCTGTAAGCAGGGATAATTTTATTTTTTCATTTCCAAATTGTATTCCCTTTATTTTCTTTTCTTAATATTCTGACTAAACCAATGGGTACCAATCTCACTAATGATGGCTCTGCTCTCATGATCTACCTAATCATCTAATAATATCCCACCTCCTAAAACCATTATGTTTGGGTTTAGGATTTCAACACATGAACTTTGGAAAATACATAGATATTTTATCTGTAATAAGTTATAAAGTTAGGTTGATGAATTAATATCTTTCTTCCATAAGATCAAAACTTCCATTTAAAGTTACAATTTAACCTCTTGTTATTGTTTTTACACTTCCCATATCTTTGGAATATCATTTTTTAAAAAAATTTCCTTTATATTAAGGTATTTTAAAATTTCCATTATAATTTCTTTTGTAATCCATTAGGTAGTTAAGAGAGTGTTGTTTAATTTCCACATACTTGTGTTTATTTTTTCCAGTTTTTCTTCTGCATTTTAATTCTAGCCTTACTCTATTGTGATCAGAAAGAATCTTTGTATGCTTTCATTCTTTAAATTTATTAAGACTTGTTCTGTAGCCCAATATATGAGCTAATCTGGAGGATATTTTATGTATACTTGAGATAATGTGTATTGTGTTACTGTTGGATGGAATGTTCCATTATTGTCTGTTTCGTGCAGATAGATTTGAGTATTAATGTCCTCTAAGTCCTTTCTAATTGTGATGGTTAATTTTATGAGTCAGATTGGCTGGGTCATAATGCCCAGATATTTGATCAAACATTGTTCTGGATGATTTGGTAAAGATTTTTTTTGGATGATATTAACACTTAAATTGAAATATTTTGACTATAGCTGATTATAGTCCAAATACAGGTGGACCTCATCCATCAATTGATTGCCTCAACTGAGTAAGACGAGCCCACACAAAGCAAAAATGAATTCTGCCAGCATGGTGCCTTTGGTCTTGATTGTTGATTCTGCTTCTCTGGAGAACTCTAACCCATAAATCTTCTCTATGTTCTTTTATTTATTTTAAAAGATATTTATTTGTTTAAGAGAGAGAGCAAGTGAAAAAAGGAGCATGAGCATGGAGAGGACCAGAAGGAGAGGGAAAAATATGCCCCCTACAGAGCAGGGACCCTCCCCACCCAAACATGAGGCCTAATCCCAGGACCCTGGGATCATGACCTGAGCTGAAGGCAGATGTTTAACCAGCTGAGCCACCCAGTGCCCCATTCTCTCTGTTCTTTTGAATTATTTTTCATGGGTCTGATAATATTTAATTTATTTTAATTGATGTGTAATTGACATAAAATGTGTAAGTTTAAACTATATGGCAAATTGCTTTTATACATTTATCTATTGAAATATGGTTCCACCATAGTTTTAGTTAAACTTCTATTATTCTGTATAATTATATTTTTTTGTGTTTTGAGAACAATTCAGATACTTGTGTCTTACTAACTTTGAAGTTTTTATACAATATTGTTCACTGTAATCACTATGCTATGCATTATATCTACAAAACTTACTTATCTACTAGTTGCAAATTTTCAGCTTTAAATAAATTCCATTTTCACAACTCATAAGGCCCTGTTAATCACCATTTTCCTCTGATTTTATAGAGTCAGCCTTGTTTTAGATCCCACTTATAAGTGATATCATAAAGTATTTGTCTGTCTCTGCCTGACCTCATCTCACTTAGATTGATACCTTCAAGGTTTAACTAGGCTGTTACAAATGGCAGGATTGCCTTTTTTGTTCCTCATGGCTGAACAATAGAATAAGTTTTATTTAAAAATTATATGTGCACCACACCCAGTGCTCCGTGCAATACGTGCTCTTCTTAAAACCTACTGGGTGTAGTGCATAAACAATGAATCTTGGAACACTTACCTTTCCACCAGTGGTGCATGATAGTCCTCTTTTCTCCACATCCCTTCCAACCCTTGTTATTTCATCCCCTTTTCAGGACAGTTATTCTAACTGGTATGAGGTATTCTCTCACTGAAGTTTTGATTGAAATTTCCCTGATGGTTAGTGACACTGACCATCTGTTCCCATATTTGATGGCCATTTGGATATCTTCTTTGGAAAAAATGTTTATTCAATTCCTTTGCTTATTTATTTATTTATTTATTTGACAGAGAGAAAGTGATCACAAGTAGGATGAGAGGCAGGCAGAGAGAGAGGAGGGGAAGAGTAGGCTCCCCGCTGAGCAGAGAGCCCAATGCAGGGCTTGATCCCAGAACCCTGAGATCCTGATCTGAGCCGAAGGCAGAGGATTAACCCACTGAGCCACCCAGGGTTACCCCATTGCTGATTTTCTAATAAGATTTTTGTTATTGTGTAAGTTCTTTACATACATGAATATATTAAAATATATATGAATGTTAATATTAGCCAATATTAATATTATTTTCTTTGATATATGATTTGGAAATTTTTCTTCCATCCTAACTTTATTATATAAGTTAAAGTCTGGAATTTTGATGTCACCAGCTTTGTTTTTCTTTTTCAAGATTGCTTTGGCCATTCTGGTTATTTGTGTTTCCAAATAATTTTAGGTTTGTTTTGTCTATCTCTGTGAAAAAGGCTTTTGGTATTCTGATAAGGGTTACATTCAAAGTGTAGTTCTCTTTGGTTAGTATAGGCATTTTATTCGTATTTGTTTTTTCAATCCCTCAACATAGAATGTCCTTGTATTTCTTTGTGTAATCTTCATTTTTTTTTTTTTCATCAGTGTTTTATAGTTTTCAGAATACAGGTCTTTCACCTCTTTGACTAAGTTTATTCAAAAGTATCTTATTGCTTTTAGTGCAATTATAAGTGGGTTTGGTTTCTTAATTTCTCTTTCTCCTACTTCATTACTGTTGTATAGAAATGCATCAGGTCTGTATATGTTGATTTTGTACACTGTGAGTTTACTGAATTTTTGTATCTGTTCAAGAAGTCTTTTGGTGGAAACACTTGGGTTTTCTATGTATAGTATCATGTTGTCTACAAATAGTGAAAATTTTACTTTTTCCTTGTTGATTTAGATGATTTTTTTTTCTGTCTTATTGCTATGGCTAGGACTTCTAGTACTATGTTATTTAACAATGATGAACATTGACAGTCCTGTCTTGTTGTTTAAAGTAGGAGAAAAACTCTCAGTTTTTCTCCATTTAAGGTGATATTAGCTATAGGTTTGTAATATATGGTCTTTATTATGTTGAGGTATTTTCCCTCAAAATGTACCTTTTGAGGGTTTTTATCATGAGTTGATGGTGTATTTTTTTTAAAAAAATTATTTCTTATTAATTTTAAGCATAACAGTAATCATTATTTTTATATAACACCCAGTGCTCCATGTAATCCGTGCCCTCTCTAATAACTACCACCTGGTTCCCCCAACCCACCACACCCCCACCACTTCAAATCCTTCAGATTGTTTTTCAGAGTCCATAGTCTCTCATGGTTTAGCTCCCCTTCCAATTTCCCCCAACTCCCTTCTCCTCTCTAACGCCCCATGTCCTCCATGCTATTTGTTATGCTCCACAAATAAACACTGGGGTACAGATGGCCCTTCTTTTCACAACATCTGTATCTTTGGGGTAAATAACCAGCAGTGCAATTGCAGGGTCATAGGGGAGCTCTATTTTTAATTTCTGGAGGAATCTCCACACTGTTCTCCAAAGAGGCTGCACCAACTTGCATTCCCACGAACAGTGTAAGAGGGTTCCCCTTTCGCCACATCCCCTCCAACACATGTTGCTTCCTGTCTTGCTAATTTTGGCCATTCTAAAAGGTGTATGGTGGTATCTCAATGTGGTTTTAATTTGAATCTCCCTGATGGCTAGTGATGATGAACATTTTTTCATGTATTTGATAGCCATTTGTATGTCTTCATTGGATAAGTCTCTGTTCATATCTTCTGCCCAGTTTTTAATGTGATTATCGGTTTTGTGTATGTTGAGTTTGAGGAGTACTTTATAGATCCTGGATACTAAACTTTTGTCTGTACTGTCATTTGCAAATATCTTCTCCCATTCCGTGGGTTGCCTCTTTGTTTTCTTGACTGTTTCCTTTGCTGTGCAGAAGCTTTTGATTTTTATGAAGCCCCAAAAGTTTATTTTCGTTTTTGTTTCCTTTGCCTTTGGAGACATATCTTGAAAGAAGTTGCTGTGGCTGATATCGAAGAGATTACTGCCTATGTTCTCCTCTAGGATTCTGATGGATTCCCGTCTCATGTTGAGGTCTTTTATCCATTTTGAGTTTATCTTTGTGTATGGTGTAAGAGAATGGTCAAGTTTCATTCTTCTCCATATAGCTGCCCAGTTTTCCCAGCACCATTTATCGAAGAGACTATCTTTTTTCCACTGTATATTTTTTCCTATTTTGTCAAAGATTATTTGACCAAAGAGTAGAGGGTCCATATCTGGGCTCTCTACTCTGTTCCACTGGTCTAAGGCTGGGGTAGCAATTCTCATATCAGATAAATTAGATTTTAAACTAAACACTGTAGTCAGAGATACAGAAGGACACTACATCATTTTTAAAGGGATCATAAACCAAGATGATCTAACAATTGTAAATATCTATGACCCCAATATGAGAGCAGCCAATTACATAAGAAAACTGTTAATCAAGATAAAGAGTCATATTGATATGAATACATTAATAGTTGGAGATCTCAACATGCCTCTCTCAGAAATAGACAGATCGTCAAAGCAGAAAATCAATAAAGAAACAAGAGTATTGAATGACACATTGGACCAGAAGGACCTCATAGATATATACAGAACATTCCACTTTAAAACAACAGAATACTCATTCTTCTCACGTGCACATGGAACCTTTTCCAGAATAGACCACATACTGGGTGACAAATCAGGACTCAAACAATACCAAAAGACTGAGATTATTCCGTGCATATTCTCAGATCCCAGTGCTTTGAAACTGGAGCTCAATCACAAGGAAAAGGTCAGAAAGAACTCAAACACCTGGAAGCTAAAGAACACCTTGCTTAAGAATGCTTGGATCAGCCAGGATACCAAAGAAGAACTGAAACAATTCATGTAAACCAATGAGAATGAAAACACTTCGGTCCAAAACCTATGGGATACAGCAAAGGCGGTCCTAAGGGGAAATACATAGCCATCCAAGCCTACCTCAAAAAAAATCCAGTATACAACAGCTGTCTCTACAACTTAAAGAACTGTAGAATCAACAACAAATCAAACCAACTCCACACATAAGAAGGGAAATCATCAAGATTAGAGCTGAGATCAATGAGGTAGAAACCAGAGATACAGTAAAACATCAATGAAAGTAGAAGCTGTTCTTTTTTTAAAGAATCAGTAGGATCGATAAACCATTGGCCACACTAATTCAAAAGAAAAGAGAGAAAGCCCAAATTCATAAAATTATGAATGAAAAGGGAGAGATCACAACTAACACCAAGGAAGTAGAAACAATCGTCAGAAGTTATTATCAACAGTTATATGGCAATAAGCTAAGCAACCTAGATGAAATGGAAGCATTCCTGGAAAATTATAAACTTCCAAAATTGAACCAGGAAGAAATTGACAACCTAAATAGACCGATATCTAGTAACAAGATTAAAGCAGTGATCAAAAGCCTCCCAAAAAACAGGAGCCCAGGACCTGATGGATACCCTGGGGAATTCTACCAAACTTTCAAAGAAGAAATAACACCTATTTTCCTGAAGCTGTTTCAAAAATTTGAAGCAGAAGGAAAACTTACTGACACTTTCTATGAAGCCAGCATTACCCTGATCCCCAAACCAGGCAAAGACCCTACCAAAAAGGAGAATTTCAGACCAATATCACTGATGAATATGGATGCTAAGATTCTCAACAAGATCCTAGCAAACAGGATCCAAGCACATTAAAAAGATTATCCACCATGACAAGGTGGGATTCATTCCTGGGCTACAAGGATGGTTCAACATTCACAAATCAATCAATGTGATAGAACAAATTAATATGAGAAGAGAGAAGAGCCACGTGGTCCTCTCAATGGATGCAGAAAAAGCATTTGACAAAATCCAGCATCTGTTCCTGATTAAAACGCTTCAAAGTATAGGGATAAAGGGAACATTCCTGAACTTCATCAAATCTATTGATGAAAGACCCACAGAAAATATCATCCTCAATGGGAAAAAGCTTGCAGCCTTCCCATTGAGATCAGGAATATGACAAGGATGCCCACTCTCACCACGCTTGTTCAACATAGTTTTAGAAGTCCTAGCAACAGCAATCAGACAACAAAGAGAAATAAAATGTATCCAAATTGGCAATGAAGAAGTCAAACTCTCTCTTTTTGCAGATGACATAATTCTTTATATGGAAAACCCAAAAGACTCTACCCCAAACTACTAGAATTCATACAACAATTCAGTAACGTGTTAGGATACAAAGTCAATGTACAGAAATAAGTGGCTTTCTTATACACTGAGAATGAAAATACATAAATGGAAATTAGAGAATAGATTCCATTTACTATAGCACCAAGAACCATAAGATACCTGGGAATAAACCTAACCAAAGAGGTAAAGGATCTGTAGTCGAGGAACTACAGAACACTCATGAACGTAATTGAAGAAGGCACTAAAAGATGGAAGACCATTCCATGCTCCTGGATCGGAAGAATAAACATTGTTAAAATGTCTATACTGCCTTGAGCTATCTATACTTTTAATGCCATTCCGATCAAAATTCCACCGGTATTCTTCAAAGAGCTGGAGCAAATAATCCAAAAATTTTTATGGAATCAGAAGAGACCCCGAATCACTAAGGAAATGTTGAAAAACAAAAACAATACTGGGGGCATCACATTACCTGATTTCAAGCTTTATTACGAAGCTGTGATCACCAAGACAGGATGGTGTACTTTTAAAAATGATTCTTCTTCATGAATTGAGCTAATCATAAGGTTCTTATACATTATTAATATGAGGCATCATGCTCATTGGTTAGCAAACACTGAACCTCCCTTGCAACGAAGGAATAAACCATACTTTATTGTGGTGCATGATTTCTTTAAATGTATTGTTGAATTTGTTTTCCTAGTATTTTATTTTAAATAATTTGCCTTCATGTTCACCAAGAACGTTACCATGCATTTCTCTTTTTAGTGGTGTTTTTAACTGGTTTTGGTAGCAGGGTAATGCTGGCCTCATAGAATAAAACTGGAAGTTCTCCTTCCTTTTAAAATTAATTTCTTTGTTTTCAGCATAACAGTATTCGGTTAATGTGGTTAATTCCAATCCGTGCCCTCTATATTACCCACCACCTGGTACCCCAACCTCCCACCTGCCCCACCACTTCATACCCCTCAGATTGTTTTTTAGAGTCCATAGTCTCTCATGGTTCACCTCCCCTTCCAGTTTCCCCCAACTCCCCTCTCCTCTCCATCTCCCCATGTCCTCTATGCTATTTGTTATGCTCCACAAATAAGTGAAACCATATGATAATTGACTCTGCTTGACTTATTTCACTCAGCATAATCTCTTCGAGTCCCATCCATGTTGCTACAAAAGTTGGGTATTCATCCTTTCTGATGGAGGCATAATACTCCATAGTGTATATGCACCACATCTTCCTTATCCATTTGTCCATTGAAGGGCATCTTGGTTCTTTCCATAGTTTGGATACTGTGGCCATTACTGCTATAAACATTGGGGTACAGATGATAGTTTGAGAAGATTAGGTATTGACAATACTTTAAATGTTTGATAGAATTCACCTGTGAAGTCACATGGTCCTGGGCCTTTATTTGTTGGGTTTTTCCCTTACTAACTCAATTTCTTTGCTGGTTATCAGTCTGTTTAAGTTTTCTGTTTCTTCTGTTTCAGTATAGTAGTTTATATGTTTCCAAGAATTTATCTGTTTCTTCTACAATGTCCAATTTGTTTGCATATAGCTTTTCATAATATTCTCTAATAATTGATTTCATTTCCTAGTGTTGTTTGTAATTATTTCTCTCTCATTTGTAATTTTCTGGTAGTCTCCTCTCTTTTCTTTTTAATAAGTATACCTTGAGGTTTATCAGCCTTATTATTTTTTCAAGAGGAAGCTCCTGCTTTCATCGATCTATTCTATTGTTTTGTGAGGTTCTAGATCATATATTTCTAATCTAAGCTTTCTTATTTCCTTCCTTCTTTTGGTTTGACCCTCCAATTGTTGTTCCTTTTTAGCTCTTTTAGGTTTAAGATTATATTGTTTATTTGAGGTTTTTCTTTATACTTAAAGGAGGCCATTATTGCTATAAACTTCTCTCTTAGAACAGCTTTTGCTGCATTCCAAATGATTTGGGATACTATGTTCTCATTTTCTCTTGTCTCCATGAATTTTTTATTTATTCTCTGATTTCCCGATTCACCCATTACTATTTAATACCTACATATTTTTGTTCTTTTTATATTTTTTTTCTTGTGGTTAATTTCTAGCTTCATAAAGAAGTGGTCAGAAGAGTTGCACTGCATGACTTCAATCTTTCTGTATTTTGGGGGCCTGTTTGGGGACCTAATAAATAATATATTCTATACAATGCTCCATGTAGCCTTGCAAATAATGTGTACTCTGCTTTTTTTAGCGTGAAATGTTCTGAGTATACCTATTAGGTCCTTATGGCAGAGTTTTTCTTTCAAAGTGTTTGTTTAGTTTCTTTCTTTAATTTTATTTTTTGAATTTTATTTTACTTTTTCAGTGTTCTAAGATTCATTGTTTGTGCACCATACACAGTGCTCCATACAATATGTGTCCTCCTTAATCAGGCTCACCGCACACTACTCCCTTCCCCTCCAAAACCCTAGGTTTTTTCTCAGAGCACACAATCTCTCATGGAAGGTAAACCCCTTCTATTTCCCCCAATTCAATTATCCTTTCCTTCTCCAAATGTTTATTTAGTTTATGTTTAGATCATCTGTCCATTGCTGTAAGTGGGGTATTAAAATTTCAGAATATATTATAATTATATCATTATGAATTGCATTCTTTATGTTTGGTGTTAAGTGTTCTGAATATTTGGGTACATCTATGTTGGGTTTATAAACATTTAAAATTGTTATGTATTCTTGTAGAACTGTCAAATTTACTATAAAGTACACTCTTTTTTTTAATTTATTTTTTATTTATTTTAAGCATAACAGTATTCATTATTTTAGCACCACACCCAGTGCTCCATGCAATCCATGCCCTCTATAATACCCACCACCTGGTACACCAAGCTCCCACCCCCCCGCCACTTAAAACCAGTCAGATTGTTTTTTAGAGCACATGGTTTCTCATGGTTCACCTCCCCTTCCAATCTCCCCCAACTCCCTTCTCCTCTCTATCTCCCCATGTCCTCCATGCTATTTGTTATGCTCCTCAAAAAAGTGAAACCATATGATAATTGACTCTCTTTGCTTGACTTATTTGACTCAGCATAATCTCTTCCAGTCCCATCCATGTTGCTACAAAAGTTGGGTATTTGTCCTTTCTGATGGAGGCATAATACTCCATAGTGTATATGCACCACATCTTCCTTATCCATTTGTCCATTGAAGGGCATCTTGGTTCTTTCCATAGTTTGGCGACTGTGGCCATTGCTGCTATAAACATTGGGGTACAGATGGCCCTTCATTTCACAACATCTGTATCTTTGGGGTAAATACCCAGCAGTGAAATTGCAGGGTCATAGGGAAGTTCTATTTTTAATTTCTTGAGGAATCTCCACACTGTTCTCCAAAGAGGCTGCACCAACTTGCATTCCCACCAGCAGTACAAGAGGGTTCCCCTTTCTCCACATCCCCTCTAACACATGTTGTTTCCTGTCTTGCTAATTTTGGCCATTCTAATTGGTTTAAGGTGATATCTCAATGTGGTTTTAATTTGAATCTCCCTGATGGCTAGTGATGATGAACATTTTTTCATGTGTCTGATAGCCATTTGTATGTCTTCATTGGAGAAGTGTCTGTTCATCTCTTCTGCCCATTTTTTTGATATGATTGTCTGTTTTGTGTGTGTTGAGTTTGAGGAGTACTTTATAGATCCTGGATATCAACCTTTTGTCTGTACTGTCATTTGCAAATATCTTCACCCATTCCGTGGGTTGACTCTTTGTTTTCTTGACTGTTTCCTTTGCTGTGCAGAAGCTTTTGATTTTAAGGAAGTCCCAAAAGTTTATTTTCCCTTTTGTTTTCTTTTGCCTTTGGAGAACTATCTTGAAAGAAGTTGCTGTGGCTGATATCGAAGAGATTATTGCCCATGTTCTCCTTTAGGATTCTGATAGATTCCTATCTCACATTGAGGTATTTCATCCATTTTGAGTTTACCGTTGTGTATGGTGTAAGAGAATGGTCGAGTTTCATTCTTCTCCATATAGCTGCCCAGTTTTCCCAGCACCATTTATTGAAGAGACTTTCTTTTTTCCACTGTATTTTTTTTCCCGTTTTGTCGTAGATTATTTGACCATAGATTTGAGGGTCCATATATGGGTTCTCTACTCTGTTCCACTGGTCTATGTGTATGTTTTTATGCCATTACCATGCTGTCTTGGTGATCACATCTTTGTAGTAAAGCTTGAAATCAGGTAACGTGATGCCCCCTATTTTATTTTTATTTTTCAACATTTCTTTAGCAATTCGGGGTCTCTTCTGATTCCATACAAATTTTTGGATTATTTGCTCCAGCTCTTTGAAGAATACTGGTGGAATTTTGATCAGAATGACATTAAAAGTATAGATTGCTCAAGGCAGTATAGACATTTTAACAATTTTTTTTTTTTTTTTTTTTCCGATCCAAGAGCATGGAATGGTCTTCCATCTTTTTGTGTCTTCAATTTCTTTCATGAGTGTTCTGTAGTTCCTTGAGTACAGATCCTTTACCTCTTTGGTTAGGTTTATTCCCAGGTATCTTATGGTTCTTGGTGCTATAGTAAATGGAATCTATTCTCTAATTTTCCTTTCTGTATTTTCATTGTTAATGTATAAGAAAGCCACTTATTTCTGTATATTGACTTTGTATCCTTCCACGTTACTGAATTGTTGTATGAGCTCTAGCAGTCTGGGGGTAGAGTCTTTTGGCTTTTCCATATAAAGAATCATGTCAAAAACCCAAATTGGAGGGACAAGATGGCGGGGGAGAGGGGGAGGCGCCTTTTCAGCCGGTACCCCAAAGTGAGCTTATTACCTACCAAAGAAATCCATTCACCCATGAAATCAGCATGAGATCAGAATCATACACGTATGGATCTCTACAGGGGCAGAAGAAGCCAGTGTGCACATAAAGTGGAGTGGGGACGGAGGACTGATACCAGACTATAAACAAAAGGGGGAGGGAGCCACCAGAGGCAACAGGTTGGAAAGTAATACCCCAATATGATCGAGAGAGTGCCCTGCGTCTGGGGACCAGCATTAACTTGGAGACTGTTTGAAAGCACTCCAAAAGAGCAAAGGATCACGGAGGGAATTTGTGGGAATTGAGGCGGCTAGGGACAGGGGCTTACATCCCAGGTCCCAGGACAGCCTCCCTGGCGCTGAGGCAGAGAGAGTGCGGCGGAAAAAACAGATCTTGGTCCCTAAGCCGCCAGTGCACCAGAGAATGCATGGGTTCTGGCTTCTGTGAGGGGATGGGAGACATGCTGGTGGGCAGAATGCGCAAGCCCTACTACAAACCCTGAGATACTTGCGCATGTCCCTCAGGCTCCCCTGAAAGAGTTACAAAGGCCCAGCCAGCTCTCTTTGACCCACACCATTGTTTCCAAAGCTCAAGCCGCACGCCCCAAACTCTCCCCTGACAGAGATGCGCAAAAGCCCAGCCTGGTGTTCTCAGACCTGGGCCCCATTCTCAGTGCCTGAGACACGCGCGCAACCCATAGCCTCCCCTGAAAGAGGCGCACACAAGCCAGGCACTCTTAGACCCAGCAAGAACAGGCAATCCCAGCCCAGGCCAGCAGGAAAATCTCAGTGTGCGATTGCTGCTTGGAATCTCTCTGGTGGTCAGGAGCACCCAGACAGCTGCCACTGCCATGGCTTTGGGTACAAGCATAAGATCCTGCATCCCCAGGGTCTGCAACTTGGAACCTGCTCTGCCAGCGGACAAGGGGGAACTTATTTAGGCTCTACACCCAGACTGATGCTTCTCTGAGAGGGAGATCAGGATGTGGTTTGTTTTCCTCTAAAACTACAAAAACCATCAAAGGCGGTCAAGGTGAGAGAAAAAAAATTGAAGGAACATAAAAACCGCCAGAGAACAAAAGCCTGAAAAAACCAGTTTTCTCAGAGCCCACCCCCTTGAGGGGGGCTGGAGGACTAAACTCAAGAAACTTCATTGACTGACAACCCACGCGGCAGGCCCCTCCCCCAAAAAACAAACCAAGAAAGAAAAAAAAAAAAAAAAGAGAGAGAGAGAGAGAGAGAAATGGACTAAAAGAGAACAACCACTACTTCATAGGAAAACTTTTATTGTTCACTGGTTCCCACTATTCGGGTACATTTTTTTTTTTTTTTTTACACATAGGTAAAATTTTTTAACCTATTTACCATCACAGAGAGCTGTAAAAGCATATCGAATTCCATAATACCCTTCTAACCTGAACTTTTTGATACATACACCTATGTTTTTCTTTTGCATTTTTTGAATTCCTTTTTTTAAATTTTACTTTAGTCTAGTTTATTTCTTTTTATTTTTATCCTCTAATATTCATATAGAGTTAAACTTCAAAGTAATCCCCTTTCCCCAATCAATACTACCCATATAGGTAAACCAATTTTTAAGCCCCTTTATCTTTGGAAAGTTGAGTCCTTTAACAAAGATATCAAGATACATTCAGGAAGAATCAAAACAAGGTTCCTCGCACACACTGAGAATTTATAAGAACTCTCCCATCTCCAACTTCCACCAGTGTTTCTATGTTTTTGTGTTTCTGCTTATAAAATATAAATCTTACACTTGGGGTTCTTTTTGATGAGATTCTTCCTTTATTTGCATATATATATATTTTTTTCTCTTGTCATATACTTGTATCAGTCTTCTTGTCTCTTTTTGTTTGTCTATTTCATAAATCTTAAACTTGGAGCCCATCTGGGCTGAACCTTCTCTTTCATCTTCCCATTCTTTCCTATCTCTCTCTCTCTTTTTATTTCTTTTCTTTTTATTTTTCTTTTCTTTTGTCTCTTGTTTGGGTAGGGAATCCTGATTGCTCAGAAGTGTTCCAGGGTGCACCTTGACTGCACCACAGTTGATACATCCAGCTACATCTGTTCCGTCATCCCCCACCAAAATGACTAGGAGGAGGAATGCCCAACAGAAGAAAAATACAGAGAATGGACCTTCTGCAACACATGTAACAGCTATCAACATAGACAATATGTCGGAAAGAAAATTCAGGCTAACAATTATCCAGGCAATAGCTACGTTGGAGAAAGCCATGGATGACCAAACGGAATTGATTAGGGCTTATCTGAAAGCGACCAGACAGGATGTTCACAATGTTAGGGCGGGAGTTTAAAGCTACCAGGGAGGAGGTTCACAAAGCTCTCAATGAGTTCCAATCTAATCTAAACTCTCTCAAAGCTAGGGTAACTGAGACAGAAGATAGAATTAGTGATCTGGAAGACAAACAGGTAGAGAGAAAGGATTAGGAGGAAGCCTGGAACAAACAGTTTAGAAACCACGAAAACAGAATCAGGGAAATAAATGATGCCATGAAGCATTCTAACGTCATAATTATTGGAATCCCTGAAGGGTAGGAGAAAGAAAGAAGTCTAGAGGATAACGTGGAACAAGTCCTTCATGAAAATTTTCCCAATCTCACGAATGGAACCAGCATTCATGTACTAGAGGCTGAACGGTATCCACCCAAGATTATACATTCCAAAAAAAATCACGACATCTGATAGTCAAATAGAGGAATTATAATTGTAGGTATAATCTCTTGAAAGCCACCAGGGCAAAGAGGCTCCTTACTTACAGAGGGAAGCCCATCAGAATAACGTCATACCTGTCCACAGAGACCTGGAAAGCCAGAAGAGGCTGGCAAGATATATTCAGGGCACTAAATGAGAAGAACATGGAGCCAAGAATACTTTATCCAGCAAGACTGACAGTCAAAATGGAGAAAGAGATAAAGAGTTTCCAAGACCAGCAAGGCTTAAAAGACTATGCAACCATCAAGACGACAAGGCAGGAAATGTTAACTGGGGTTCTATAAAAGAGGAAAAATCCAAAGAATAGCATTGAAGAGAAGTATAGAGACAGTCTACAGAAAGAAAAACTCCAAAGGTAACTCGATGTCAATAAAAATGTATCTTTCAATAATCACTCTCAATGTAAATGGCCAAAATGCACCCATAAAACGGCAAAGGGGTGCAGATTGGATAAAACAACAGGACCCATCCATATGTTGTCTACAAGAGACCCATTTTGAACCTAAAGATATATGCAGACTGAAAGTGAAGGGATGGAGAAGCATCTTTCATGCCAATGGGCCTCAAAAGAAGGCTGGGGTAGCGATTCTCATATTAGATAAATTAGACTTTAAAGTCTGTAGTCAGAGACACAGAAGGACACTACATAATCCTTAAAGGGACTATCCGCCAAGATGATCTAACAATTGTAAATATCTATGCTACCAATATGAGAGCAGTCAATTACTTAAAAAACTTAATCAGGATAAAGAGTCAAATTGACATGAATACACTAATCAGAGGAGATCTTCACATGCATCTCTCAGAAATATACAGATAATCGAAGCAGAAAATCAATAAAGAAACAAGAGCATTGAATGACACATTGGAACAGATGGACCTCATAGATATATACAAAACATTCCACCCTATAACAACAGAATACTCATTCTTCTCAAGTGCACATGGAACCTTCTCCAGAATAGACCACATACTGGGTCACAAATCAGGACTCAACCAATACCAAAAGACTGAGATTAATCCCTGAATATTCTCAGATCACAATGCTTTGAAACTGGAGCTCAATCACAAGGAAAAGTTCAGATGGAACTCAAACACGTGGAAGCTAAAGGCCACCTTGCTTCAGAATGCTTGAATCAACCAGGAGATCAAAGAAGAACTGAAACAATTAATGGAAACCAATGAGAATGAAGACACTTCGGTCAAAAACCTATGGGATACAGCAAAGGCGGTCCTAAGGGGAAATACAGAGCCATCCAAGCCTCCCTCAAAAAAATTGAAAAATCCGGAATACACCAGCTGTCTCTACACCTTAAAGAAATGGAGAATCAACAACAAATCAACCAACTCAACACATAAGAAGGGAAATCATCAAGATTATAGCTGAGATCAAAGAGATAGAAACCAGAGATACAGTAGAACGTATCAATGAAATTAGAAGGTGGATTTTTGAAAGAATCAATAAGATCGATAAACCATCGGCCACACTAATCCAAAAGAAAAGAGAGAAAGCCCAAATTCATAAAATTATGAATAAAAAGGGAGAGATCACAACTAACTCGGAGGAAGTAGAAACAATCATCAGAATTATCAAAGTTACATGCAAATAAGCTTAGCAACCTAGACGAAATGAATGCATTCCTGGAAAACTATAAAATACCAAATTGAATCAGGAAGAAATTGACAACATGAGTAGACTGATATCTAATAACGAGATTGAAGCAGTGATCAAAAGCTCCCAAAAAAACAAGAGCCCAGGAACTGACGGATTCCCTTGGGAATTCTACCAAACCTTCAAAGAAGAAATAACACCTATTCTCCTGAAGATGTTTCAAAAATTGAAGCAGAAGGAAAACTTCCAGACTCTTTCTATGAAGCCAGGATTACTCTGATCCCTAAAGCAGGCAAAGACCCTACCAAAAAGGAGACTTTCAGACCAATATCACTGATGAATATGGATGCTAAGATTCTCAACAAGATCCTAGCAAACAGGATCCAACAGCACATTAAAAAGAATATCCACCATGATCAAGTGGGATTCATCCCTGGGCTACAAGGATGGTTCAGCATTCACAAATCAATCAATGTGATACAAAAATTAGTAAGAGTAAAGAGAAGAACCACATCGTCCTCTCAATTGATGCAGAATAAGCATTTGACAAAATCCAGCATCCGTTCCTGATTAAAATGCTTCAAAGTATAAGGATGGAGGGAACATTCCTGAACCTTATCAAATCTATCTATGAAAGACCTACAGCAAATATCAACCTTAATGGGAAAAAGGTTGCAGCCTTCCCATTGAGATCAGGAATAAGACAAGGATGCCCACTTTCACCACTCTTGTTCAACATAGTATTAGAAGTCCTAGC
>NC_081575.1:58984260-59012267 GCF_022355385.1 Mustela nigripes | reverse complement strand
TTTCCTGGTTGGTTTTCTGGGGGAGGGGCCTGCCATGTGGGTTTTCAGTCAATGATGTTCTCTGAGTTAAGTCCTTCCGTCCCCCTCAAGGGGGTGGGCTCTGAGGGAACTGTTTTTTTCAGGCTTTTGTTCTCTGGAGGTTTTTATATTTGTTCCCTTTTGTTTTTCTCTCTTGCCTTGACTGCTTTTGATGGTTTTTGTAGGTTTAGAGTAAAGCAAACTATACCCTGACCTCCCTCTCAGAGAGAAGCTTCAGTCTGGCTGCAGAGCCCAAATAAATCCACCCCGGCCCCGCTGGCAAAGCAGGTTCTGAGTCGCTGTCCCTGGGGATGCAGGGTCTTCTGTTTGTACCCAAAAACACAGCAGTGGCGGCTGTCTGGGCAGCTCTGGAATGCCAGAGAGCTTCCAAGCAGTGATAGCACACTGAGATTTTCCTGCTGGCCTGGGCTGGGAGTGCCTGGTCTTTCCAGGTCTGAGAGCACTGGGCTGGCGCCCTGTGTGCACCTCTCTCAGGGAAGGGCGCAGGGCGAGACTCGGACTCTGATGGCATGGCACGTCACTCGCGTGGGGACTGCAAAAAGGCTGTGCTTCTATTGGCTGGCAAGGCCCCCAGCCCTTCACAGGAGCCAGGACCCACGTGCTCTCAGGCACGCTGGTGGTTCAGGGACCAAGACCTGGTTTCTCTGTCCCACTCTCTCTGGCTCTGTGCCAGGGGTGGCTGTCCTGGTTCTGGGGACTTAAGCCCCTGTCCCTAACACCCTGATTCCCATAGTTTCCCCCGGGTGATCTTTTGCTCTTTTTGCGTGCTTTCTACCGGACTCCAAATTAATGCTGTTCCCCAGACGCAGGGGACTCTCGTACTGGGATATTACTTTCCAATGGGTCGCCTCAGGTGGCTCCCTCCCCCTTTTGTTTATCTTCCATATCAGTCCAAAGTTCCCACTCCACTTTACCTGCCCACTGGTGTCTTCTGCTCCAGTAGAGATCCAGACGTGTATAATTCTGATCTCTGGCTGATTTCGTGGATGATCAGAGTTCTTTGGAAGGTAATCAGCTCACTTTATGGTACAGGTTGAAAGGGCGCCTCCTCCTACTTCCCCGCCATCTTGTCTCCCTCCTAAAGTGCACTCTTTTATATCTTGTTAGATTCTTTGTTTCTAAGTCCTCTTTGTCCAATATAAGTATTGTGACTCTGGCTTTCCTTTGACATCCATTTGCATGATAAATATTCCCAATCCCCTCACTTTCAATCTGCAGTTGTCTTTAGATCTGAAATGAGTCTATTTTAGGCAGACCATAGATTTGTCTTATTTATTTATCCATTTTGAAATGCAATACCATTTTATTGGAGCATTGGGCCAATTTACATACAAATTATTGATAGATATGCATTTAGTGCCATTTTATTACTTGTTTTGTCATTGTTTCTATGTATTTTCTCTGATCTTTTCTTGTATATGTCATTGTTGGTCTCTTCTTTTCTCCTAAAAAGTCCCCTTTAATATTTCTTGCAGGGCTCATTTTGTGGTCATGAACTATTGCTTTAGTTTTGCTGTTATTTTCCTGTTTCTGTGGGGGTTTTGGTGTGGGAAATTCTTTATCTCTCCTTCTATTCTGAATGATAGCCTTGTAGATGTATTATTCATGACTGAGGAATTTCTCATTCAACACTTTAAATATATCATGCCATGCCCTTCTGTTTTGACAAGTTTCTGTCAATGAATCTCCAGCTAGTCTTGTAAGACTTCCTTTGTAAGTTAAGGTCTTCCTTTGTCTTGCTGCTTTTAGGCTTTATTCATTATCACTATATTTTACAAACTTAATTATAGTGTGTCTTGTTATCGGCCTGTTTTGATTGGTTTTGATGTGAGTTCTCTGTGCTTCCTGTATTTGGATTTCTGTTTCCTTCCCTAGATTAGGGTAGTTTTGAGCTATTATTTCTTCAAATAAATTTTCTGCCCATCTTTCTCTCTTCTTCTTCTGGGATTTCTATAATTAAATGTTATTATGTTTGATGGAATCACTGAGCTTCTTAAGTCTATTCTTATTTTTCAATTCTTTTTCTCTTTTGTTCAGCTTCATTACTTTCAATGATTTTATGTTCTAGGTGACTAATTTGTTCTTCTGCTTCTTCCAACCTGTTGTTCATTGCATCAAGCTTTCCTTCAGATCTCATTTGTTGTACTCTTTATCTCTGACTGATAACTTTTAAATTATTTTATCTTTGTGTTGAGTCATCTCGATGTCTTCTATTCTTTTCTCAAATGCCATAATCATCCTTATTTTTGTTGATTTAAATTTTCTACCACAGATGTTTCTGAGGTTGACCTTATCTTATTCTTTCATGTGAGATAAATTCCAATGTCAACATTTTGTCTAAGTTTCTGCCTTCATATCTGTGTTAGGAAAGACAATTATGTCTCCTGCTCCAGAAATAATGGCTCTATGAAGAAGTCACGTAGTTCCCATATCACTTGAGGGAGTGATTCCAATGTGTGTTGCATATACTCTGCTATTGTATTTTGCTGTCCTATCCTTCAGGCAAGTCATCTGCAGAGGATCTCCTTGTCTTCTATAGACAATGTTTGATTCCTGGGCTTAATGTGGTCAGTTTTAACTAGGTGTGCTCTGGTCTTCTTGTGAAATGACACCTGTCATCTCTTCCACTGGAACTGATGCCCTAACTTTCTGGTTAGGAGACTTAGTGTGGATAGGGTTTCTCCTGACCTTCTGCGGGAGGGGCCCACCATGCTGGGACTTAAGCAGGTATGACTTTGAAAGTCAGTCCTACCAGAACCCAGGAGATTGCATCCTGGTGCTTGCAAGTTAGACAGGCCTAACTGAGCTGTTCCACACAGTTGGCTCTGATTACAGCAAGGAGTGGTGAGGGAAATGATGTCTGCCAACAGCTCTGTTTCTGGAGCGGTGTCACTGTAAATGCTACCTCTGAAGAACATGATCCAGGAAAACTGAATAAACTCCCCCTATGTGCCTCCAGTGCTCTTCAGATTGCTGTTTCTACACTTTGTGCTCCCAGGTGGTTTATCTTTCTTCACTCCAGAAACAGCTCCAAAGCACTGTGGGCTTTATCACAGCCAAGTCCATAGACATTTTCAACTCCCGGCTTTAAGCCCTGCTGGTTATAAGAACTCACAAGATTGAGCCTGTCTCATTTTTCCAAGCAAATGAGATTGTGGAAATGCTCTCCTTTTGTGTTCCCTGAGTTTGCTTCTCTTCTCTTCCATTCACTTCTCTTCTGTTATCTTTTCTCTTCTCTTCTCTTTTCTCATGCCATTTTCACTTCCCCTTTAGTTGTGGAGTTTGTTCTGTCAGTCTTTAGATCTCTTTCTGGAGTATTTACAATGATCTCACAGTTATCTAGTTGTGTTCACAGGACCAGGAGAGCATACTGTACTCCTATTCCATCAAAGTCTTCCCCCCAAATTCCCAGAATACATATCATTATTAAGAGCATACAGAACATTCTCAAGGATATATCACACAATGGGGCACAAATCAAGCCTCAAACAACTCAGGAATTCAAACCACACCATGTAACTTTTCTGACCACAGAACTGAGGAACTAAAAGTCAGCTATATGAAAAAGTCTCAAAGGACAAAAAACACACTAAGGTTAAATAACATGATAGTTCAAAATGAATGAATCCACCAGGAAATAATGAGAAATAGAAAATACAGGAAAACAAATTAAAATGAAAATACAATGATCCAATACCTCTGGGATGCAATAAAAAGCAGATAGAAGAGAGAAGTTTATAGCAATAGAGGTCTTGCTCAAGAATCAAGAAAAATCTTAAATAAACAACATAACTTTGCAATTAAAGTAGCTAGAAAGAGAACAAAATTCAAAACATAAAATTAGCAGAATAAAGGAAATTATATATATTAGAGGAGAAATAAATGATATAGAAATTAAAGAAACAAACACACACACATGCACACACACAAATAAAAACAATAGAACAGATCAATGAAACCAGGAGCTATTTTCTCCAAAAAAATAATAAAATTGATAAAACTAAGTAGATGTATTAAGAAAAGAAGTAGAAGTATTTAAATAAAATCACACATGAGAGAGGAAAAATTAAAATCAACATCACAAAAAATTATAAAAAATATTATGAAAATCTATGTGACAACAAATTAGACAACCTGCAAGAAATGGAAAAAAAAAAAAGTCCTGGAAACGTGTACCAAATTTGAAATGGGAAGAAATAGAAAACTTGAAAAGATAAATAATCACCAAGGTAATTGAACTGGTGTTCAAAAAACTTCCAACAAATATCCATGACCAGAGAGCTTTGCTGACAAATTCTGCCAAACATTTAAAGAAGAATTAATATGAATTCTTCTCAATCTATTCCAAAAAAAAATATTTTAAAAAGGAAAGGAACTTCCAAATTCATGCTATGAGGATAGCATTATCCCGTTAGAAAATCAGATAAAATCACCACTAAAAAAGGAAATTACTGGCCAAAGTCTGATGAACATAGATGCAAAAATACTCAATAAATATTAGCAAGCTAAATCCAACAATACATTAAAAAATTATTCACTGGAGCATGTGGGTGGCTCAGTCAGTGAAGCAGCTGTCTTTGGCTCAGGTCATGATCCCAGAGTCTGGAGATCAAGCCCCACATTGGACTCCTTGTTTAGTGGGGAATCTGCTTCTCCCCTGCCTGCTGCTTATGCTTGCTCTCTCCCTCCCCCCACTCCCTTTCTATGTCAAATAAATAAAATAATTTTTTTAGGAAAAAATTCATTCACCACAATCAAGAAAAACATCAATTCATGATGAAAACCCTCAACAAATAGACTTAGAGGGTATATACTTCTATGCATCTGTATTTAACCCAAAATAAAACACTAAATCAAAGGAGTACCTGCAACACTTTGTTCATAAAAGAATATTTATAATAGCCAAATTATAGAGGTAACCCTCAATTCAACTATTGTTTAATAGATAAAGAAGAAGTGATATCTATCTATTGATGGATAGGTAGCTACTATATATATATATATATATATATATATATGGCTGTGTATGTATTATATTATGTATTATACATATTATATTATGTATTATATATATGTATTATGCATTATATTATGTATATATATTTATGGCTGTTATATATACTTATATTTATGTATATATATACATAAATAAATAATATAAATATGTATACATAAATATATATATAACAGCCATAAATATATATACATAATATAATACATATATATGTATACATATGTACATACATAATACATATATATATGTAAATAAAATACAGCCATAAAAAGGAATGGAATCTTGCCATTTGCAATGTCCTGGATGAAGTTATAGAATTTAATACAAAGAGAAATAAATCAGTCATAGAAAGACAAATACTATATGATTTCTCCTATGTGGAATTTATGAAACAAAACAATGTAGCCAATTTGAAAAAGAAAGAGAGATAGGAAAACCAAGAAACAGACTCTTAATTATAGAGAACAAAATGATGTTTACCAGAGGGGAGGTGTTTGGGGTGTTGGGTTAAAAAGGTGATGGAATTTAAGTGGTACACTTGTGATGAGCACTGGATGATGTATTGAATTGTTGAGTTACTATATTATATACCTGGAATTGATATAATAGTGTACATGAGTGGAATTAAATTTAAAAAAATTAAAATAACAAGCAAGCAAAAAAAAATGAAAATTGATTTTGGAGAATACATCAAAATATTTGGACATGTTTTTCTGATAATGGTTTAATGTTCATAATATATAAAGAACTGTTAACCTAAACCAATTAAAATGTCAAGCAATCTTCTATACATAGATGCCCAATTTTTCCAGCACCCTTTGTTGAAGAAGACTGTCTTTTTTCCACTGGGTATTTTTTTCCTGCTTTTTCGAAGGTTATTTGACCATAGAGTTGCAGGTCTATATCTGGACTCTCTACTCTGCTCCATTGGTCTGTGTCTGTTTTTGCGCCAGTACCATGTTGTCTTGTAATAAAGGTTGAAATCAGACAACTTGGTGCACCTAGCTTTGTTTTTCTTTTTCAACATTTCCTTAGCAATTTGGGGTCTTTTCTGGTTCCAAACAAATTTTAAGATTGTTTGTTCCAGAACTTTGAAAGATGCCATTGGAAGATGTCATTGAAAGTATAGATTGCTCTGGGTAGTATAGATATTTTAGCAATGTTATTCTTCCAATCCATGAGCATGGAATGCTTTTCCATCTTTTTGTGTCTTCTTCAATTTCTTTCATGAGTGTTCTGTAGTTCCTGGACTACAGATCCTTTGCCTTTTTGGTTACATTTATTACCAGGTATCTTATGGTTCTTGGTGCTATAGTAAATGGAAACAATTCTCTAATTTTCCTTTCTATAGTTTCATTGTTAGGGTATAAGAAAGCAACTGATTTCTGTGCCTTGATATTTTTATCCTGCCATATTACTAAATTGCTGTATGAGTTCTAGTAGTTTGGGGGTGGAGTCTTTTCGGGTTTCCATATAGAGCATCATGTCTTGTGTGAAGAAAGAGAGTTTGACTTCTTCTTTACTAGTTTGAATAGGTTCATTCCTTTTTTTTTTTTATTAAATGATTTTATTAAATTTTCAACTCTAAGAATGATTTTTCCAGACAAAATATTAGGTCGAATAGCTTTAAATGTTGACTATTTTTTTAAATTTTGTTTTTCTTTTTGTTGTTTCATTGCTATTGTTAGGACTTCCAGTACTATGTTGAACAACAACGTTGAGAGTGGGCATACTTGTCGTGTTCCTAAAGAATGAAACTCGACCATTCTGTCATACCATATACAAAGATAAAATTGAAATAAGTGAAAAACCTCAACATGAACCAGGAGTCTATCAAAATCCTGGAGGAGACCATGGGCAATAACCTCTTCGACATTGGCCACAGCAACTTCTTTCAAGACACATCTCCAGGGGCACCTGGGTGGCTCAGTGGGTTATGCCTCTGCCTTTGGCTCAGGTCATAGTCCCAGAGTCCTGGGATTGAGCCCTACATCAGGCCCTCTGCTCAGAGGGGAGCCTGCTTCCTCCTCTCTCTCTGTCTGCTTCTCTGTGATCTCCGTCTGTCAAACGAGTGAGTAAAATATTAAAAAAAAAAAAAAAAAAAGACATGTCTCCAAAGTCAAAGGAAACAAAAGCGAAAATGAACTTTTGGGACTTCATCAGGATAAAAAACTGCACAGCCAAGAAAACAGTCAACAAAACAAAGAGGTAACCCACAGAATGGGAGTAGATATTCACAAATGGCACTACAGACAAAGAGCTGATATCCAAATTTTATAAAGAACTTCTCAAATTCAACACCCCCAAAAAACAAATAATCCAGTCAAAAATTGGGCAGAAGACATGAACAGACACTTCTCCAAAGAAGACATGCAAATCGTTAACAGACACATAAAAAAATGTTCTTTATCATCAGCCATCAGGGAAATTCAAATCAAAACCATGTGGAGATATTACCTTACATCAGTTAGAATGGCAAAAATTAACAGGACAGGAAACAAAAAGTGCTGGAGAGGATGTGGAGAAAGGAGATTCGTCTTACACTGTTGGTGGGAGTGCAAGTTGGTGTAGCCACTTTTGAAAACAGTGTGGAGATTCCTCAAAAAATTAAAAATAGAGCTATCCTATGACCCTGCATTTGCACTGCTGTGTATTTAACCCAAAGATACAGATGTAGTGAAACGAAGAGCCATATGTACCCCAATATTCATAGCAGCAATGGTCACAATCACCAGACTGTGGAAATAGCCAAGGTACCCTTCAGAATGGAAAAGAAGGTGTGGTCCATATATATAATGGAATATTACTCAGTTATCAGAAAGGATGAATACCCAATGTTTATATCAACATGGACAGGACTTAAGGAGATTATTCTTAGTGAAATAAGTTAAGGAGAGAAGGTCAATAATCATATGGTTTCACTTACTTGTGGAGCATAAGGAATAACATGGAGGACATTAAGAGAAGGAAAGGAAAAGTGAATTGGGGGAAATCGGAGGGAGAGATGAAGCATGAGAGAAACTCTGAGAAACAGACTTTGGGAGGGGAGAGGGGTGGAGGGATGGATGAGCCTGGTGATCAGCATTAAAAAGGGAACATATTGCATGGAGCATTGGGTGTGGTGCATAAACAGTGAGTCTTAGAACACTGAAAAAAATAAAATAAAATTAAGATATTAAAAAAATGTCAAGCAATGTATTTAAATAATGGGGAAGACATTTGAATAAACATTTCTCTTTAGAAAAAAAAATACAAATGACCAGCACACTCTAGAAAATCTACTCAACATAATCTGTTGTCAGTAAAATGAAAAATCAATATCAAAATGAGATACCATTTCTTACCCATTATAATGACTATAATTAAAAAAAAAGAAAGAAAACAAGTTTTAGTGAGAATGTGGAGAAATTTGGACCCTCATACACAGTTGTTGCAAATGTAAAATGAAAAGACAAGTGTAGAGATGATCTTTTTGCTTCATATGACCCAGTATTTACACTCTTAGGCATACAATAGTTCCCCTTATCCATGGGGATATGTTCTATGACCCCCTCCCCCATGGATGTTTGTAGCCATAGATAGTATTTCACCCTATATATGCTCTGTATTTTTTCTTATAAATACATAACTATGCTAAGATTTAATTAATTAATCACAGTATTTGACAACCACAACTAATAATAAAATAGACTATGACAGTTTACTCTAAAAAATATGCAAATACTGTCTTTCTCTCTGTCAAAATATTGCACTGTACTTTACCCCTTCTTTTGGTGATCAGATGGTAAGAGGCCAAATTGATGACACGAAATGAGATGAATTACATAGGCATTATAAACATAGTATTAGACTAGTATTGCCTTTTAAAAAAATGATTTTAAAATAATTTTATTATGCTATATTAGTTACCATGCAATACATCATTAGTTTTTGATGCAGTGTTCCACGATTCATGGTTTGTGTGCAATACCCAGTGGTCTATACAATATGTGCCCTCCTTAATACCCATCACAAGTTTCCCCCAACCCCCTCCTACTCCTCTAATCTCCAAAACCCTCAGTTAGATTCCCAGAGTCCATAGTCTCTCTGGATTTGTCTCCTGCTCTGATTTCCACACTTCATTTTTCTCATCCTTCTGTTAATGTCCTCCATCATATTCCTTATGTTCCACAAATAAGTGGAACCATATGATAATTGATTTTATCTGTGTGACGTATTTTACTTAGCATAATCTTCTCCAGTTCCATCCATGTTGATGAAAATGTTAGGTATTCATTCTTTCTGATCACGGAGTAGTATTCCATTGTATATATGGACTACATTTTTATCCATTAATCTGTTGAAGGACACCTTGGCTCTTTTCTCAGTTTGGCTATTGTGGACATTACTGTTATGAACATTGGGGTGCATATGGCTTTTTCTTTCACTAATCTGTATCTTTCGGGTAATTACCCAATAGAACAATTGCTGGGTTGGGCAATTGTTCTATTGGGTAATTACCCGACCTGGTAATTACCCAGATGTGGTACAGGCAGATCTACTTGAACTTTTTGGGGAAACTATATACTGTTTTCCAAAGTGGCTGTACCTACTTTCATACCCACCAACAGTGTAAGAGGGTTCACCTTCCTTCACAACCCCTCCACCATTTTTTGTTTCTTGCCTTGTTAATTTTGGCCATTCTAAATGACATAGGGTTGTATCACAATGTGTTTTTTATTTTAATTTTCCTGATGGCTATGATGTTGAACATTGTTTCATGAGTCTGTTAGCAATTTGTATGTCGTCTTTGGAGAAGTGTCTGTTCATGTCTTCTGCCCAATTTTTGAGGTCATCATCTGCTTTGTGTGTGTTGAGTTTGATGAGTTCTTTAGATCTTAGATATCAGCCCTTTCTCTGTAGTGTCATTTGCAAATATCTCCTTCCCTTTCGTGGGTTGCTTCTTTGTTTTGTTGACTGTTTTCTTTGCTATGCAGAAGATTTTCATCTTGATAAAGTCATTAAAGCTCATTTTTGCTTTTGTTTCCAATGCCATTGGAGAAGTGTTTTGAGAGAAGTTGCTGTGGCTGTAGTAGAAAATGTTGCTGCCTATGTTTTCCTCTAAGGTTTTGATAGACTCCTGTCTCACATTGAGGTCTTTCATCCATTTAGAGTTTATCTTTGTGTATGGTGTAAGAGGATAATCAAGTCTCATTCTTCTGTATATAGCTCTCCAATTTTCCCAGCATCATCTATTGAAGAGACTGTCTTTTTTCCATTGGATATTTTTCCTATTTTCTCAAAGATTAGTTTACCATAGAATTGAAGCTCCATATCTGGGCTCTCTATTCTGTTCCATTGATCTGTGCATTTGTTCTTGTGCAATACTATGCTGTCTTGATGATCACAACTTTGTAATATAGCTTGAAATCAGTCAAAGTGATGCCTCCAGCTTGTTTTTGTTTTTGTTTTTGTTTTGTTTCTCTTTTTCAGCATTTCCTTGGTAGTTTGGGATCTTCTCTGGTTCCATACAAATTTTAAGATTGTCCTAGCACTTTGAAAACTATTGTTGGTATTTTGATCAGGATGGTATTGAAAGTATAGATTGTTCTGGACAGCATATACATTTTAACAATGTTTATTATTCCCATCCATGAATACAGAATGCTTTTTTTTTCTTCATATTTTTGTGTCTTCTTCAATTTCCTTCATAAGTGTTTAGTTGTTTCTAGATTATAGCTCCTTTACCTCTTTGGTTAGCTTTATTCCAACGTATCTTAAGGATTTTGGTGCTATTATAAATGGAATAAATTCTTTAATTTCTCTTTCTACAGTTACTTTGTTAGTGTATAGGAAAGCAAATGGTTTCTATGCATTTTATTTTGCATCCTGCCATATGACTGAATTGCTATATGAGTTCTAGTAATTTGGATGTACAGTCTTGGATTTTCCACATAAAGTATCATGTCATCTGGAAAGAAAGATTGTTTTCTTCTCTGCCAATTTGAATGGCTTTTACCTTTTTGCTGTTGTTGGTGGTGGTATTGTTTTCTGATTGTAGTTACTAGGACTTCCAGTACTATGTTGAACAATAGTGGCAAGAGTGGGCATCCTTGTTATGTTCCTGATCTTAAGGGAAATGCTCTCAGCTTTTCCCCATTGAGAATGATATTTGCTGTTGTTGTTGTGTTTTTTTTTAAGATTTTATTTATTAATTTGAGGGAGAGAGAGAGTATGAAAGAAGAGAAGATCAGAGGGAGAAGCAGACTCCCCATCGAGCCCGATGTGGGACTCGATCCTGGGATTCCAGGATCATAACCTGAGCCAAAGGCAGTTGCTTAACCAACTGAGCCATCCAGGCAGCCCCTGCTGTTGGCTTTTTATAGATTTTTTTTTAATTGAGGAGTGTTTCTTCTACCCCCACACTCTGAAGAGTTTTAATCAGGAAAGGATGCTATATTTGGTCAAATGCTTTTCTGCATCAATTGAGAGAACCATGTGGTTCTTGTCTTTTCTCTTATTTGTGTGTTTTGTCACACTGATTGGTTTGCAAATATTGAATGACACTTGCATCTTAGGGACAAATCCCATCTTGTTGAGATGGATAGTCCTTTTAATGTACTGTTGGATCCTATTACATAGGACCTTGTTGAGAATTTTGGCACCCATTTTCATCAGGGATATTGGTCTGTAATTCTCCTTTTTGATGGGATCTTTGTCTGGTTTTGGAATCAAGGTAATGCTAGCTTCATAGAATGACTTTGGAAGTTTCCCTTCTGTTTCTATTTTTTGAAACAGTTTCAGGAGAATAGGTGCTATTTCTTCCTTGAATGTTTGGTACAACTTCCCAGGGAACCCATCATGTCCTGGACTCTTGTTCATTGGGAGGTTTTTGATCCTTGCTTCAATCTCATTACTCATTATTGGACTATTCAAGTTGTCAATTTTTTCCTGTTTCAGTCTTGGTAGTTTATAGGTTTGCAGGAAGGCATCCATTTCTTCCATGCTGCTCATTTTTTTTGGTGTGTAGTTGTTGATAATAATTTTTAATAACTTTCTATTTCCTTGTGCTAGTTGCAATCTCTCCCCTTTCATTCATTATTTTATTAATTTGGGTCTTTCCTCTTTTCTTTTGTATAGGTCTGGCCAGTGGTTTGGTTTATTGATCTTATTCTTTCAAAGAACCAGTTTTTAGTTTTGTTGATCTGCTGTACTCTATTTCTGGTTTCTAATTTATTGATCTCTGCTCTAATCTTAATTATTTCTGTCCTTATGCATGACTTAGTCATTATTTGTTGTTCTTCCTCCAGTTCTTTAAGGTGTAAAGTTTATTAGTATATTTGGGATTTTTGTAATTTTTTTTGAGTGAGGCTTGGATGGCTATGTATTTCCCCCTTAGGACCACCTTTGCAGTATCACATACGTTTTGGAACAATGTTTTCATTCTCACTGGTTTCCATGAATTGTTTAAATTCTTCCTTGATTTACTAGTTGACCCAAATATTGTTGAACAGGATGGTCTTTAGTTTCCAAGTGCTTGAATTTCTTCCATTTTTTTTTTCTTGTGATTGACTTCCAGTTTCAAGGCATTATGGTCTGGGAATATGTAGGGAATAACCTCAATCTTTTGGTGTTGGTTGAGAACTGATTTGTGACCCAGTAAGTAGTTTTTCTGGAGAAAGTTCCACATGCTTTAGAGAAAATTGTGTATTCTGTTGTTTTAGGGTGTAATATTCTGTATATATCTATGAGGTCAGTCTGGTCTGGGTCATTCAAGGCTCTTGGGTTTTGTTGTTGTTGATTTTCTGCTTAGATAATCTGTCTATTGCTGAGAGTGGAGTGCTGAGGTCTTCTACTATTAGTGTATTATTATCAATATGTCTCTTTATTTTGGTTAGCTGTTGGCCTATGTATATAGTTGCCCCCATGCTGGGGGCATAGATATTTATAATTGTTAGATTTGCATATATCTGAGCTATGATTTGCTCAGATATATCTTTTAGATCCCCCCTCTCTCTCCAGCCCATCAGGGATCCTTTAAGTAATAGTGTCCCTCTATATGTCTTACTACAGTCTTTTGTTTAAAATCTAAATTGTCTGATAGGAGATTTACTATGCCAGCTTTCTTTTGAGGCCCATTGGCATGAAAGATGGTTCTCCCTCCCCTAACTTTAGATCTGGAGGTATTTTTAGGCTCAAAATGAGTCTTTTATCAACAGTATATGGATTCTTTTTATCCTATCTTCTTATACTACATGAAACCCTGTGCTATATCGTGGGAGCACGTAGGTCATTAACATTGAGAGTAACTATTGACAGATGTGAATTTATTGCCATAATATTGTCTATAAGTCTCTGTTTCTATAAATTGTCTCGGTAAATTTCTGGTGTTTTATTACTCTTGGAGTTTTTCTTTTTTTATAGAATCCCCCTTAATATTTCCTGCAGGGCTAGCTTGGTGATCACATATTCTTTCAGTTTCTGCCAGTATGGAAATTCCTTGTCTCTCCATCCATTCTGAATGGCAGTCTTGCTGGATAAAAAATTCTTGGATTCACGGACTTCTCAGTAAATACCTTGAGTATCTCTTGCCAGTCCTATCTGGCTTTCCAGGTCTCTGTGGCCAAGTCTGACATTATTCTAGTATTCCTTCCTCTGTATGTAAGAAGTCTTTTTTCCCCAACTTCTCTCATGATATCTTTCTTGGCTCTTAGAATAGCGAGTTTTACTCTTGTATGTTGGGGTGTTGGTCTATTTTTATTGATCCTTGGTTGGATTCTCTCTGCCTCTTGACAGAATGTTTGTTTCTTTCCCCAGATTAGGGAATTTCTGAGCTATGATTTGCTCAGATATATCTTTTAGATCCCCCCCCCTCTCCAGCCCCTCAGGGATCCCAATAATTCTGATATTGGAATGTTTCATTGAGCCACTAATCTCTCTCAGTTTGATTTCTTTGGCTTTAATTTGTTTTTGTTTTTTTCTCATGCTGCCTCAATTTACTTTTTTTCTATCATTTTATCCTCTGTCTCACTAATTTGCTTTTCTGCCTTGTTTACCCTGGAAGTCAGAGTATCCCGTTAAGACTGCATTTCATTTATAACATTTTAAATGTTATAACATTTGGCCTGATTAGAACTCATTTATGCCCTTACAGATTCAATATTGCTGTTAATATTTTTCTCAAGCTTAGATATCACTTTGATAATTATTACTGTGAAGTCAATTTCTGACATCTTGGTTATATCCATATCCATTAGTTCTGAGGCAGGGGTCACAATCTCTAAATCTTTTCTTTGTTGGGGATTCTTGAGGGATGGTTGAACAAATGTTCAGAGTCCAAATTATTGAGCACAACTAAGCAGGATGTACCTGTTTTGTAGGAACCTTAGTCTTGTGGCTTCTTGTTCTTCCAGCCTGTCTGGAAGGGGGGGTGCACTGTTCTTCAAGCAACCTTGTTTGGGCAGAGTTGCCCTGCCCCCTGTTGGGGGATGGGCTCTAAAAACAGGTTTTGTGGGGCTTTTGTTCTCTGTCAGTTTCTGCCTTCCTACTGAGAGGCAGAGCAGAAATGACCATATCCAATCCTCTGTCTTAGAACAGAGAGATCACAGTCTGTTCTTCAATGAGCTCTCCAGACTCCACTGTCTCCATTTATGTCTGTGCTACTAAAAGTTGCATCAACTTGGGTTGGCACCCCATGGCACCACTCCCAACACTTGATTTCATATCTGGGCACGTCTTTGCCCTTTGTGTTTCTAAAACCACAAGCTGCCCCAGGTTCTCAGGCATGCCCCTGCAGCTTCAGGATTCAGCTGGAGAGTTGCCTTAAAGTCCTTTCCCTGATACTTTTTGTCTGTGAGTCTGTGTCTGGTCCCTAGAGTGGGAGGCTTTTGCTCTCCAGAGGTGAGGGATCCCATAAGCTCCTTCCATCTTCCATTTATCTTATGTTATCTGCCCACAGAATCACAGCTCCCTGCTTTATACCTCAAGACCAACTGACAGAGATATTCTGTTAATGTATATCTGGATATATCTTCGTACATCTCAGGCTGATTTTGTGGGTGTTCAGAATGGTCTAGTAGATATCCAGCACAATACAGGGGTCTGATTGAAATATGGTCTCCTACTCCTCTGCCATATTTTTTCCCTCTTAATATTGAACTTTTGATGATACATCAGAAGAAAGTATATCTGCTTCCAGAACACAATTGACTGTACATAACTGAAAAAGCAAAAAATCAAAATTGCAGAAAAGAACTACTATATACAAAATAATTGAGGAAAGACTTAAAAAGATACTTATTTTTTATTTATAATTTTTAGGATTTTATGTATTTGAGAGAGAAACACAAAGTGTCAGATATAGAGCAAACAAGCAAGGCAGAGAGAGAGGAAGAAGCATACTCCCCACTGAGCAGGGAACACAATGTGGGGCTCAATATCATGATCTCAGGATTGTGACCTGAGTTGAGGCAGATGCTCAACTGACTGAGCCACCAGGCTGCTCCCCAAAAGAGACTTCTGTGACAAAGCTCATTGCTGAATCATTCATCACACCCAAATTGTGGAAACAACCCAAATATCCAACAAAACAATAATGGATACATAAATGTGGCATATGCATGACATAGAATATTATTCAGCCATAAAAAGGAATCAAGTTCTTACAATATAGATGACCCTTTCAAACATTATGTTAACTAAATAAATCAGACTCAGGTGGAGGTAAGATGGCAGTGAAGTAAGTGGACCCTGGGCTTGGTTAGTCCCTCAAGCACAGCTAGATAGCTATAAATTATTCTGAACACTCAATAAATTAATTTGAGAACTGACAGAATATACTGCATAACCAGAAGAAAAGAAGAGGCCACATCAAGGAAAGTAAGAAGCACAGTGATGTGTTTTGGGAGAGAAACGGATCATGGCATGGATGCCACAGATGGGAGGGTACCCTGGTTGTAGAGAAAGGTGAGAGAGAGTGGAGTGCACAAATATAAGCATAAGGCAAATAATCCCCAAAGTCATTAGCTGGGAGAATGTGAAGGATTGAATTCCTGAGATTTTGCAACCAGTGGGCCTAAAAGATGGGAATTTTAGAGGTCTTGGTTTGGATATAGACCTGAGCACATTTCCCTTCTCCTGGATAAAAGACAGGCAAATAACTCTGGGGCAGACTGTGTGGTGTGTGGATAACTTAAAGGGCACAGGAGGTAACTGTTTATAGTTTTTGTAGTGCATCTGTGAGAGGTGGCATCTCTTCTCTTTGGACAACAAGAACAACAACAACAAAACCCAAACATACAGCAGACACCATTTCTCCCCCTGCCCCACTCCTCAGCATAGGAACAGAGACATCTGTTAGGATGGCTCACTAGGATACCTGATGCTTAGCTTGCTCACTCCATGTCCCATGCACCTGTGTTCTGGTGCAACTGTCCTTCTGGGTCAAACCTGCATCAGTCCCAGCATAGCAAGACACATTTCCAGAGGACAAACATAGATCCCTGCCACACCAGGACCCTGAAGTTTAGAATTTTAAAATCAGGCCTGGATAAAGTAGAGGCCAAGGTGTGCTGTATTGCTCTATGAAGGCAAGTAACCCAGAGTCAGAGTGTGAAATTAGCAATCTGGAAAACACCAGAGATGTACAAGAATAATTTTTTTACTCTTCTGAAAGTTCTTCCCTGACAGCAGCAAACACAGACTCCCCTTTTTGGAGGCATAGGCTTGGGCTAGAACCTTTTTGCTGTCCCATTCCTCAGCATAAACCAACTTCAGTGAACACCACAGTATCAACACTGGCAGTCTAAACAGCTTAGATAAAGTCCCACCCCCTTACACACTGGTAGGCCTGGTTTTCTCTGGTAAGTGTATGTAAGAACCAGAGCAGAAGACTTTTTCCCCAGAACACCAAAACAAATCACTGCCAGCAAAATGTGTACTAACCATAGAGTTTTGGAAAGCTTCAGTTTTAGTGGAAATAACATCAGGTCTCTTCTAGTAAGCAGACTAGAGCACACCCAGTTAAAACTCACCACACTGTGGAAAAGTCCAAACACTTCCTACTATAAGCAAGGAGAAATTCTGCAGAAGATTGGCCTAAGGGATAGAGCAGCCAAAGCACAACAGCAAAGTCGACAAAGAACACAAAAGACAATTCTTGAAGCTTCATGCTCTGAGAATTGAGTCCTCATGATAATGCCATGACTCTCAAGAGCAGGAAACACAATAGGTTTTCCTAACACAGAAAAGAAAGAGGCCTAGCCAAAATGTCATGCTGGAGAAATTCATCTAAAAAGAAATAAAAAGAAAAGGTCAGGACCAGGGATCTGATCAACAGAGAGATAAGTAATATGCCTGATCCTGAATTCAAAGCAGTGATTATTAGGATACTAGGAATCTAGCTGGACTTAAGAAAAACATAGAAGACATCCGGCATACTCTTACTTCAGAGATAATAGAGACAAAATTCAATCAGGCTGAAATGAAAACAAGGAAACAAACCAACAAACAAAACATATTAACTGAGATTTTAAATTGAGTGGATATAATGACAACAGGATGGAAGAAGCAGAGGAATTAGTAAGTAGTATAGAAGATAAAATTATAGAAAATAATGAAGCTTAATAAAAGAGGAAGATAACAAATTTAGATCACAAAAGTATACTTCAGGAACTTTGTAACTCCATCAAACATAATAACATTCATATCATAAGACTGCCAAAAGAAGAAGAGAGAGGAAAGGGGGCATAAGTTTTACTTGAGTGAATTATAGCTGAAAACTTCCCTAATCTGGGAAGGAAATAGCCATCCAAATCCAGGGGGCCACAGAGAACTCCCATCAAAATAAACAAAAGCAGGAAAGAGAGGTAAGATGATGGAAGAGTAGTGTGACCCTGCATCCTCAGTCAAAGGCAGGTAGATAATATCAGGTAAATGAATACCAAATAATTCTGAACATCCAAGAAATCAATGGGACTTCTTAGAGAACTAAGTTGCACAATTACAAACTAGGAAAATGACCCATGGAAATTTATCCTAACAACCAGAACAAATCACAAATCATAAACTTCCTTTATCTAATTTATTATATCTTATTTTATCTTAAAAATAATTTTTCTATTTTTAAATTTATATTTCTTATTTCTTTTCATTCCTCTTATTTTTTTTTAATCCCTTCCTTCCAAGATGACAAGGCACAAGAATTAATTCCAAAGGAAATAACAGAAAGAAATGATGGCCACAGATTTAACCAATACTTATATAAGCAAGATATATGCACCAGAATTTAAAACGATAATTATAAGAATATGAATACCCAACTTTTATAGCAACATGGATGGGACTGGAAGAGATTATGCTGAGTGAAATAAGTCAAGCAGAGATAGTCAATTATCATACGGTTTCACTTATTTGGAGCATAACAAATAGCATGGAGGACAAGGGGAGTTAGAGAGGAGAAGGGAGTTGAGGGAAATTGGAAGGGGAGATGAACCATAAGAGACTATAAACTCTGAAAAAAAATCTGAGGGTTTTGAAGGGGCAGAGGGTGGGAGGTTGGGGGAACCAGGTGGTGGGTATTGGAGAGGGCACAGATTGCATGGAGCACTGGGTGTGGCGCAAAAACAATGAATACTGTTACACAGAAAATAATTTTTTAAAAAATTTAAAATAGTAATTATAAGAATCCTAGCTGGGATTGAAGAAAACATCAAAGACACTAGAGAATCCCTTACTGCAGAGATAAAATAAATAAAATCTAATCAGGCTGAAATTAAAAATGCTACAACTGAGATGCAAACCCAAATGGAGGCCATAAAAATTAGATGGATGAAGCAGAGGAAGGAATCAGTGATATAGAAGATAAAATTATGGAAAATAATGAAGCTGAAAAGAAGAGAGAAACAAAAGTAATGCATCATGAAGGTAGACTTAGGAAATTCAGCTACTTACTAAAATGGAATAATAATCATATCATATGAGTCACAAAAGAAGAAGAGAGGGGAAAAGGGGCAGAAGGATTGTTCAAAAAAATTATACCTAAAAACTTTCCTAATCTGGGGAAGGATACAGGCATAAATATCCAAGAAGCATAGAGAAATACCACTAACTTCAACAAACCTGACCATTGCCAAGGCACGTCATAATCAAATTTGTGAAATTCACAGACAAGGAAAAATCCTGAAAGCGGAAAGGGAAACAAAAGTCCTTAACCTAAAAGGGAGGACAGATCTGGTTCACAGGTGATCTATGCACAGAAACTTGGCAGGCCAGAAGATTATGCAGACATATATTATATTCAATGTGCTGAATGGGAAAAATATGCAGCCAAGAATTCTTTATCCAGCAAGGCTATCAATCAGAAGAGAAGGAGATAAAGACTTATCCAGACAAACAAGAGCTAAAGGAGCTTGTGACAAGTAAACCAGCTCTGAAAGAAATATTATGGGGGATTCCTTGAGTGGAAAAAAAATCAAAAGCAACAATAACTAGAATGGATCAGAGAACATCACCAAAACACCAACTCTACAGATGACACAATGACACTAAACTCATGTTTCAATAATCACTCTGAATATAAATAGACTAAGTTCTCCAATCAAAAGACAGGATATCAGAATGTATAAAAGAAAAATCAATATCCATCTATATCCTGCCTATAAGAGACTCACTTTAGACCTAAAGATATCTGCAGATTGAAAGTGAGAGAATGGAAAGCCATCTATCATGAAATGAATGTCAAAAGAAAGCTGGAGCAGCCATACTTATATCAGAAAAACTAGACTGTAAAACAAAGAATATAGCAAGAGATGAAGGGATCATCTGCCTAGCTCAGTTTGTTAAGCATCTGGCTTCAGCTCAGGGCATCATCCCAGTGTCCTGGGGTCAAACCCCACATTGGGCTCCTTGCTCAAGGAGAAGCCTGCTTCCCCCCTCCCTCTACTTCTTCACCTGCTTCTTACTTTTTCTTTCTCACTCTCATTCAAATAAATAAATAAAACATTTAAAGTAAACAACAACAACAACAACAAAAAAAGATAAGGAAAGGAATTATACCATAATTAAGAAGTCCATACATCAAGAAGATCTAACAATTGCAAATATTTATCTCCCAACTTAGGAGCAAAAAACATATAAATCAATTAATAATAAATATAGAGAAATTCCATGATAATAATACAATAATAGTAAGAGACATAAAACACTACTTATAGCAATGGACAGACCATCTAAGCAGAAAATCAACAAGGAAACAATGGCATTTAATTACACTTGATCAAATAAACTTAACAGATATATTCAAAATATTTCAACCTAAAACAGCAGAGTACACATTCTTTTCAAGTGTGCATGAAACATTCTCCAGAATAGATCACATACTAGGTCACTAATTAGGCCTCAGCAAGTACAAAAAGATTAATATCATAACATTGATACTTTCAGAATACAACCCTACGAAATTTGAGTCAACCACAAGAAAAAAAAATGGGAAGACCTCAAATACATGGAAATTAAAGGGCACCTTTCTAAAGAATGAATGGGTTAACCAAGAAATTAAAGAAGAAATAAAGAAAATACATGGAAGTAAATGAAAATTAAAACACCACAGTCCAAAAACTTTGGGACACAGTAAAGGGAGCACTAAGAAGAAATATCTTCAAATATAGGCCTACCTTAAGAAGCAAGAAAAGTCTCTGGTGCCTGGATGGCTCAGTCAGTTAAGCATCTGCCTTCAGTTCAGGTCATGATCCCAGGATCCTGGGATTGAGTCCTGCATCAGGTTCCTGGCTTATCAGGGTGTCTGCTTCTCCCTCTATCCCTCCCCACTGCTCATGATGGATCTCTCTCTCTCTCTCTCTATCTTTCTATCTCTCTTAAGTAAACATAATTTTTAAAAATTAAAAAAGCAAGAAAATTCTCAAATATACAATCTACACTTAAACGTACAGGAATTAGAAAACGCACAGCAAATAAAGCCTAAAGCCTAAGGAAGGGCAGTAATAAAGTTTAGAGCAAATTAATGATATATAATTATATAGATGATATAAATGGTATATAATGATATAAATGATATAGAAACAAATAAAACCCAGTAGAACAAATCAATGAAACTAAGAGATGGTTCTTCAAAAGAATTAATAAAATTAATAATCCCCTACCTAGACTTATCAGAAAGAAAAAGAGAACACCCCCCAAAATTATAAAATTGATCAACAGTTAAATCATGAATGAAAGAGGAGAGATCACAATCAATACCACAGAGACACAAACAATTATAATACTATGAAAAATTATATGCCAACAAACTGGGAAATCTGAAAAAAATGGTTAAATTCCTAGAAACATATGAACTACCACAACTGAGACAGGAAGAAATAGAAAACTTTAATAGACCCATAAGCATCATAGAAATTGAATCATTAATCAAAAACCTCCCAACAACAGCAACAAAATATTATGGGATAGATGGTCTCCCAGGGCACATCTACCAGAAATTTGAAGAATAGTTAATGCCTGTTCTTCTCAAACTATTCCAAAAAATAGAAAGGGAAATAAAACTCATAAACTCACTTTATAAAGCCAACATTAATGTATCCCAAACCAAACAAAGACCCCAGTAAAAAGAAGTATATCTCTAATAAACACAGATGTAAATATTCTTTAAAATACTAGCAGAACAAATTCAACAGTACATTAAAGTAATTATTCACCATGATCAAGTTGGATTTTTTCCTGGACCTAAGGGGTAGTACAATATTTGCAAATCAATGAATGTGATACAGCATAGTAATAAAAGAAAGGATGAGAACCTTATGATACTGTCAATAGATGCAAAAAGAGCATTTGAAAAACAAAGCATGCTTTCTTCATAAAACCCTCTCAAAGTAGGAGTAAATGAAACATACCTCAATATCATAAAGGCCATATATGAAAGATTCCTTTAATGGGAAAAGGCTCTCAGCTTTTTTCCTGTGGTCAGGAACAAGATCACCAGTACTACTTAGCATTATACTCTTAAGTCTTAGCCTCAGCAAACAGGTAACAGAAAGAAATAAAAGGCATCTAAATGGACAAGGAAGAAGTCAACATTCACTATTTGTAGATGACATGATACTCTATATAAAAAACAAACAGGGACGCCTGGGTGGCTCAATTGGTTAAGTGACTGTCTTTGGCTCGGGTAATGATTCTGGAGTCCTGGGATCAAGTCCCGCATTGGGCTCCCTGCTCGGCAGGGAGTCTGTTTCTCCCTCTGACCCTCCCACTTCTCACGCTCTCTCTCTCTCATTCTCTCTCTCTCAAATAAATAAAGTTTTTAAAAACAAACAAACAAACAAACAAAAAAACACCAAGACATTGCTAGAACTGATACATGAATTCTGCAAAGTTTCAGGATGTAAAATCAATGTATAGAAATTTGTTGCATCTCTATACACAAATAATGAAGCTGGAGAAGAAGAAATTAAGAAATTGATCCCATTTGCAATAACACCAAAACCAATAAGTAATCAATGCATTTAATGCAATCCTTACAAAAATGCCACTAGAATTTTTCACAGAGATAAAACAAAAAAATCCTAAAATCTGTAAGGAACCACAAAAGATCCTGAAAATAACCAAAGGAATCCTGAAGAAGAGAAACAAAGTGGGAGGCATCAAGATTCCAGATTTCAAGCTATATTGCAAAGCTGTATTCATCAAGACAGTATGATACTGGCACAAAAACAGACAGGTACATCAATGGAACAGAATAGGTAACCCAGAATTTAACCCACAACTGTATAGTCAGCTAATCTTTGACAAAGCAGGAAAGAATATCCAATGGAAAAAAGGACTGTAACTTTTACAAATGGTGTTGGGAAAACTGGACAGCAACAAGCAAAAGATTGAAACTGGACCACTTTCTTGCACCATACACAGAAATAAATTCAAAAGAGATGAAAGACCTAAATGTGAGACAGGAATCCATCAAAATCCTAGAGTAGAACACAGACAGCAACCTCCTTGACATTGCTATAGCAACCTCTTACTAGGCCCATCACTGGAGGCAAGGGAAACAAAAGCAAAATAAACTATTGGGACTTCAAGATAAAAAGCCTCACCACAGTGAATGAAATAATCAACAAAAATAAAAGGCAGCCTATATAATGGCAGAAAATATTTGAAATTGATAAATGCAATAAAGGGTTAATATCCAAAATATATAATGAACTTAGGCAATTGAACACAATAGGAATAATCCAATTAAAAATTAGGAAGAAGATATGTGTAGACAGTTTTCCAAAGAAGACCTCCTGATAACTAACAGATACAGTAAAAGATGCTAACATTACTCATCATCAAGGAAATACAAATCAAAATTGCAATCTGCAATGAGATACCACCTCACACCTGTCAGAATGGCTAAAATTAACAACTCAGGTAACAAAAGATTTTAACAAGGATGCATATAAAGAGAAACACTCTTACACTGTTGGTGGGAAAGCAAACTGGTGTAGCCACTCTGGAGAACAGTTTGGAGGGTCCTAAAAAGTTAAAAATAGAACTACCCCTATGACCCAGCAACTGCACTAATAGGCATTTATCCAAAGAATACAAAAATTACAGATTTGAAAGGACACATGTATCCCAATGTTTATGGCAGCATTAGCAACAATAGCCAAACATTGAAGATAACTCAAATATCTATCAACTGATGAATGGATAAAGAATGTACATATTCTTTATTCATATATATTCATATATTTTTTCTCATATATATATACTCATATATTCTTATATATATATACATTCTCATATATATGTATATATATGAGAATATTACTCAGTTATCAAATATAATTAAATCTTGCCATTTGCAAAGATGTTGTTGGAGCTAGTGTATTATGCTATGTGAAATAAGTCATTCAGAGAAAGACAAATAGCATATGATCTCACTCATGTGCAATTTAAGAAAGAAAGAAGATGAATATTTGCTTAGTGTGGGGAAGGTGACAGGGAAATAAATTGTAAGAGACTCTTAATCATAGAGAACAAACTAGAGGTTTTTGAGAGAGGTGGTGGGGGAATGGGCTAGATGGGCGAACGGTACTAAGGAAGGCACTCGTGAAAACACTGGGTGTAAGATGTAAATGATGAATGAGTGATTTCTACTCCATAAACCAATGTTGCCCAGTGTGTAACAAAGCAAATATTAAAAAAAAAAAAACTTAAATTGTAAGTGAAATATGCCACAGATATAAATAAAGTCAGTTACTAGACAACTGCAAAAAAAAAAAAAAATCAACAAAAGCAGGCCAACACCAAGATATAATGTCATTAGATTTTCAAAATGTAGAGATAAATAAAAAAAGAAAAAGAAAAAAATGGACAGGGACAAAAGAAGTCCTTATCTCCTTAACTTATGAGGGAAGACAAAGAAAGTTAGCAACTTTTTTATTCATGGAAAGTTTTTATTCACAAAAGACAGTGGCATGATATAGTTAACATGTTGAATGGGAAAAATATGCATCCAGGAATACTCTATCTAGCAAGGCTGTCATTAAGAACAGAAGGAGAGATAGAGTTCCTTAAAGAAACACATATTAAAGAGTTTGTGATCCCTCAACCAGCCTTTCACGAAATATTAAAGAGAGCTCTTTGAAATGGAAAGATCAAAAGTGACAAGAATACAAAGGAAAAGAGAAAATTTTCAGAAACAATAACAACAAAAAACAAGTAAAAAACGGCAGCAAATTCATATCTATCAATAACTGTTCTAAATGTAAATGGACTAAATGCTCCAAGACATAGTGTGTCATAATGGAAAAACAAACAAACAAACAAACAAAAAGCAAACAAAACAACAAACAAACAAAAACAAACAAACAAAATCCATCTATATGTTGTCTGCAAGTGACTCATTATCAACCTAATGATATCTCCAGTTTGAAAATGAAGGGATGGAGAAATATTTACCATGAAAATGGACATCCAAAGAAAGCCGCAATAGCAATATTTACAACAGACAAACTGGAGTTTCAACCAAAGACTGACAAGAGATGAAGATGGGCACTAATTCATAATGAAGGGGACAATCCAAGAAGATCTAACAATTGTGAATATTTATGTCCCCAGAGTGGCAGCACCTAAACTTATGAGACAATAACAACAATAAAAAAAACCTCATTGACAATAATATAATGATGATAAGGGATTTTAACACCCCAATTACAGCAACGGACTGATCATGTAAACAAAATTCAACAAGAAAACAATGGCTTTGAATGACACACTGAACTGGATAGACGTAAAAGATATATTCAAAACATGTCATCTCAGGGGTGCCTGTGGGCTCATTCGGTTAAGCATCTGACTCGATTTGGGCTCAGGTCATAATCTCAGGGTTGTGAGATAGATCCCCACATCAGGCTCTGTGCTTGGTGCAGAGTCTTCTTGAGATTCTCTTTCCCTCTGCTCCTACCCTCACTTACTCTCTCTCTCTTAAAAAAAAAAAAAAAACAAAATCATCACAAAAACAAAATCAGCAGAATACATGTTCCTTCCATGAGCACATGGGACATTCTCCAGAACAGATCACATACTAGGTTAAAAATCAGGCTTCAAAAAGTAACAAATGATTAAGATGATGTCATGCATATTTCCCAACCACAATGCTATGAAACTTGAAATCTACGACAAGAAAAAAATTGAAATGACCACAAATACTTGGATGGTAAATAATATTCTACAAAATAATGAATGGTTCAGCAAGGAAGTTAAAGAAAAACTAAAACAAATAGAAACAAATGAAAATGAAAACATGATGGTCCAAAACCTTTAAGATACAGCAAAAGCAGTAATAAGAAGGAAATATATAGTAATGTAAGCCTACCTGAAGAAGCAAGAAAATTATCAAATAAACAACCTGACCTTAAAACTACAGTACCTATAAAAAGAACAGCACAGGGGCGCCTGAGTGGCTCAGTGGGTTAAAGCCTCTGCCTTCTGCGAAGGTCATGATCTCAGGGTCCTGGGATCGAGTCCCGCATCGGGCTCTCTGCTCAGCGGGGAGCCTGCTTCCTCTTCTCTCTCTACCTGCTTCTCTGCCTACTTGTGATCTCTGTCTGTCAAATAAATAAATAAAATCTTTAAAAAAAAAAAAAAAGAACAGTACACAAAACCTAAAACCACCAGATGAAGGGAAATAAGGTAAGAGCAGAAATAAAGGATATAGAGACAACAGTAGCAACAAAATTACAGTAGAACAAATCAATGAATCCAGGAGCTGGTTCTTTGAAAAAGTTAAAAAAAAATTGACAAACCACTAACCATAAATATCAAGAAGAAAATAGAAATGACCTAAACAAATAAAATCATAAACAACAGAGGGAAATAACAGGCAACACCACAAAAATACAATGATAAAAGAACATGATGAAAAATTGGAAAACCTGGAAGAAATTGATTAATCCTTAGAAAAATATGCACTACCAAATGTGAAACAGGAATAAATAGAAAACAAGGCTATATCAATAACCAGCAAAGAAATGGAAACAGTAATAAAAATCTCTCAACAAACAGAAATCCAGGGCCAGCTGACTTCAAAAGCAAATGTTACCAAAATATAAAGAAGGGTTAATACTTTCAAACTATTCCAAAAATTTGAAACGGAAGAAAAATTTCCAAACAATTTCTTTGAGACCAGAATTACCCTGATTCCAAAACTGGACAAAGGTCCCATCAAAAAAGAGGACTACAGGACAATATCCTTGATGAACTTGAATGCAATAATTCTCAACAAAACACTAGCAAATTGAATCCAACAGTATGTTAAAGAATCAATCACCAGGATCAAGTGAGATTTATTCTAATGTTGCAAGTGTGGTTCAATATTCACAAACAAATCAACATGATAAACCACATTAATAAAAGAAAGGATAAGAAATATATGATCTGCATTTGACAAAGTACAAGATCTTCTTGATAAACACCCTCAACAAAGAAGGAAAAGAGGGAACATACCTCAACACAATAAAAGCCATATATGAAAAACCCACAGATAATATCATCCTCAATGGAGAAAAATTGAGGCCTTTTCCTCTGTGGTGAGGAACAAGACAGGGATGTCTACTCTCACTACCGTTGTTTAACATAGCACTGGAAGTCATAACTTCAATCAGACAACCACAAAAATAAATAAAAGATATCCAAATCAGCAAAGAAGAAGTCAAACTTTCATTATTTGCACATGACATGATACTCTACATAGAAAATCCAAATGATGCCACTGAAAATTTGTTAGAACTAGTACAAAAATTCAGTAAAGTCACAGGATATAAAATCAAAGTATAGAACCATGAGAGACTATGGACTCTGAAAAACAATCTGAGGGGTTTGAAGTGGCGGGAGGGGGTGGGAGGTTGGGGGAACCAGGTGATGGGTATTATAGAAGGCACAGATTGCATGGAGCACTGGGTGTGGTGCAAAAATAATGAATACTGTTATGCTGAAAATAAAAAATAAATTAAAAAAAATATAGAAATGTGTTGCATGAATATATACCAATAATGAAGCAGCAAAAGAGATAGTAAGGAATTGATCTCATCTACAATTGCATCAAAAACCATAATATACATAGGAATAAACCTAAACAAAAAGGTAAAAAGTCTGTATTCTGAAAACTATAGAACATTGATTAGAGTAATTGAACATGACACAAAAAATAGAAAAATATCCTGTGTTCAGGGATTGGAAGAACAAATATTGTTCAAATATCTATACTACCCAAAATAATCTACACATTTAATGCAATCACTATCAAAACTACCAGCATTTATCACAGTGCTAGAAGAAACAATACTTAAGTTTGTATGAAACTACAAAAGACCCTGATTAGCCAAAGTAATTTTGAAAGAGTATAGCAAAGCTGGAGGCATAATAATTACAGACTTCATATCACATATATATATGATCCAGACAGTACCATACTGTCTGG
>NC_081575.1:58959117-58984160 GCF_022355385.1 Mustela nigripes | reverse complement strand
TATATTAATTATATAAAATACATTATATATTGTATTATATAAATATATTATAATAGGTATATTATATAATATAATATAAAATAAATATATTATATATCATATATATATGTATATAAAAGATGTTGTGATCCATGTGATGCAGACAGCAGACAGTATGGTACTGGCCCCAAAACAGACACAGATCAATGCAACAATATAGAAAACTCAGAAATGAACCCACAAGTGTATAGCCAATTAATCTTTGACAAAGCAGAAAATAATATCCAATGGAAAAAAGACATTCTCTTCAACAAGTGGTGTGGGATAACTGGACAGCAACATGCAGAGGAATGAAACTTGTCCACTTTCTTACACCATACACAAAAATAAATTCAAAATGGATGAAAACCTAAAGATGAGACAGGAAACCACCAAAATCCTAGAGAACAAAGGGGGTAACCTCTTTCATATCAGCCATAGCAATTTCTTTTTAGATATGTCTCTCGCGATAAGGAAAACAAAAACAAAAATGAACTATTGGGGGTCACCTGGGTGGTTCAGTGGGTTAAGCCTCTGCCTTTGGCTCAGGTCCTTGGATCACACCTCACATCAGGTTTTCTGCTCAGCAGGGAGCCTGCTTCCCCCTCTGTCTCTGCTTGCCTCTCTGCCTGCTTTTGATCTCTTTCTCAAATAAATAAATAAAATCTCAAAATAAAAGAACTATTGGGATGAAAACTATCGGATAAAAAGCTGCACAGTGAAAGAAATAATCAACAAAACTGAAGACTGCCTATGGAATGAGAAAAGATACTTGCAAATAACATATCTGATAAAGGGTTAGTATCCAAAATCTACAAAGAACTTATCAAACTCAATATCCAAAGAAACAAACAATCTAGTTCAATCTAGTTAGGAAATGGCAGAAGACATGAATAGACATTTTTCTAAAGAAGACATACAGATGGCTGAGAGACACATAAAAATTTGCTCCAGGGTTGCCTGGGTGTCTCAGTTGGTTCAGTGTCCAACTCTTGATTTCAGTTTCTGGCATGATTTTAAGGTCATGGGATTGAGCCCCACGTCAGGCTCCATGCTCAGCAGGGATTCTGCTTGAGATTCTCTCTCTCCTCTCCCTCTAGACTAGCCCCAACTCACTATATCTCTGTCTTTCTCTCAAATGAATATATAAATGTATATAAAAAAAGAAAATTGGTCTACATAGCTCAACTATAACAAAATGCCAATCAAAACTGGAATGAGATATCATCTCACCCCATCAGAATGGCTAAAATTAACAACATGGTTAACAAGTGTTAGCAAGGATGTAGAGAAAGGGGAAGGGGAACCCTCTTCCCCTGTTTATATGAATGTAAACTGCGGTCACCACAAAGGAAAACAGTATGAAGATACCTCAAAAAGTTAAAAATAGTAGTACCTTGTGATTCAGCAATTGCACCATTTACCCAAATGATAAAAAACACTGATTCAAAAGGGCACATGCACCCTGATGTTTATAGCCTCAGTATCAAGAATAGCCAAATTAAGGAAAGAGCCCAAATGTCCATTGACTGTGAATTGACAAAAAAGATAGGAGTGTGTATGTATGTATGTATGTGTGTCTGTGTATATATATATAATGAAATCTTGCTTTTTGCAATCACATGAATAGAGCTAGGGAGTATCATGTTAAGTGAAATAGGTTAGAAAAAGGCTAATACCATATGATTTTACTCATATGTGCAACTTTAGACAAAAAAAGATATGCACGTAGGAGGGAAAAAGAGGGCCTAACCAGAAAACAGACTCTTTTCTATAGAGAACAAACTGAAGGTTCATGGAAGGAGGTGGGTGGGGGATGGACTAAATGGGTGATGGGTATTAAGGAGGTACTTTTGGTGAGCACTGGGAGTTGTAAGTGATAAATCACTAGATACTATTGTAATATTATACTTCATATTAACTAATTTCAATTTTTAAAAAATCAGACCTAAAATAACAAATATTGTATGATTCTACTTACATAAGAGTTTTATAATAGGTAAATTTATAGGGACAGTGAGCTGATTAGATGTTAATAGTGGCTAGGAAGAAGACAAAATGCATTGTGGGTACAAAGTTTGTTTGAAGTAATAGAAAAGTTTTGTAAATAGTGGTGATGACTAAGAATATAATTAATACCATTATATTTTACTCTTAAAAGTGATTAAAACTTGGGGCACCTGGCTGGCTCAGTCCATATAGCATACAATGTTTTTCCTCAGGGTTGTAAGTTTAAGTTCCATGTTAGGTGTAGAGTTACTTAAAATTAAAATATTTTAAAAATGGTTAAATTTATGTCAGATTTTGTATTGTATTTTTTTGTCACTATAAAAATAATTTCTATTAACAGGATTTATTGTTTCACCTTTCTTTTTCCTCTTAATCTCAACTTTCTTACTCTATCCTATCATAGCTTTGAACATACATTCCTTTTTTTTTTTTAAAGATTTTATATATTCATTTGGAGAGAGAGAGAGAGAGAGCACAAGCAGGCAGAGAGGCAGGTAGAGGCAAAGAGAGAAGCAGGCCTCCTGCCTGTCCTGTATTGGGCAAGGTGCCTAACCCAATACAGGACTCCATCCCAGGACACTGGGGTCATGACCTGAGCCAAAGGCAGCCTCTTAAAAAATATTAAGTGACTGAGCCACCCAGGTGTCTCTAAACATACATTCTTTATTAACTTTGAAAATCTGTTTTCAGCAAGAAGAGCAAGATGGCAGAGAAGTAGGAGACCCTGTTTCAACCAGTCCCCTAAAGTGAGCTAATTATCTACCAGAACAGTCTGAACATCCATGAAATCAGCCTGAGATGTAAAATTATACACTTCTGGATCTCTATGGGTGCAGAAGACATCAGTGGAGAGGTAAAAGCTGAGTCGTAACACTCAGACTGATATTGGAGGACAAACAGAAAGGGGAGGAAGCTACCAGAAGTGACCCAATGGAAAATAATACCCCAATACAAAAGTTCCCTGTAAATGGGGACCAGCATTAATTTGGAGTCTGGTTAAAAACACTCAAAAAAAGCAAAAGATCTTAAGGGGCAACTGGTGGAATCAGGCGGTCATGGGCATAGGCCCAAGCCCATGATCCCAGGACCATCACCAGCAGAGATCAACCATATCAGAGAGAGTTCAACAGGGCCTCTAGTCCACGATCCCTGGAGCTTGCCGCTTTCTGCCATTTGCACCACCACTTGGGCTGGGCACACTCCCACCTGCACCTGGAAGAACCTGGTACAAACTCTTTTCAGGATCCCTCAGCCTGCAATCTTCAACAGCTCACAGCCTTCTGCCACTTGTGCGACTATGGGATCTATGCTAACCCAGCCCATACCTGAGAGGACTCAGCACGAACTCTGGCCAGCTGTCTTCCATGGCCTGCACCTCCGCTGGGTGTAGGTACACCTGGTATGGGCATAGACCCTGGACTGCAGTCCCAGCAACAGCAGTCACGCTGGTTCAGGCTCACCTAGACCAACATCTCTTGAGGTTTTAGTGGCATGGGGTGCAGAGACAAGTGAGGGCCTTGGGCGACCACTGAGATTGTATCTGGGGGTGTGCACTACCTGTGGGAGGTTGCAATATTCAGCAGTTTGCAAAGTGGGAGTCTGTATGTTCTGGTTCACCCAGAGGGGAACAGTCTGAGGCTTCTCTCTGAGGTGGAGGTCTGGATACAAACAGTTTAGTTTCCACTAAACTTCAGAAAATCTGCAAAAGCTGCCAGAGACCAAAAACCTCTAGAGAACAAAAGCCTGAAAAACAGGTTTGCACAGAGCCCAGCCCCTTGATAGGGCAAGGGCGACTCAGCCCAAGCAAAACTGACTGAAAAACAATGTGGCAGGCCCTCCCCCAGAAGATGAGCCAAAAGAACAAGAGGACAACCACCACATGGTCCCCATAAAACTGTAAAACCTCAACATTGGGGAAAACAATATATTAAGCTGCCAGTATTCCCCCAAAACCTATATATTTCATATATACAACTTTTCTTTCTTCCTTTTTTAAAAATATTCATTCTCATGATTCTTTTTATTTTAATTTTTTAACCCACTTACTATTACAACTAGAGGTTTAATACAACATATTCCATGGTAACATTTTTTTAAAGATTTTATTTATTTATTTACAGACAGAGTTCACAAGTAAGCAGAGAGGCAGGCAGAGAGAGAGGAGAAAGAAGGCTCCCCACTGAGCAAAGAGCCCGATGCGGGGCTTGATCCCAGGACCCAGGGATCATGACCTGGGCCGAAGGCAGAGGCTTTAACCCACTGAGCCACCCAGGCGCCCCTCCATAGTAACTTTTTAACTTCAACTTTTTTCATGCCTATACCTGTGTTTCTTTTTTATATATATACATATAGATAGTAGCCTCAAGGGAATCCTTTTTCCCTATTCAATGTTACTCCTATATATAAATCAGTTTTTAATTTCCCTGTATCTCTGGAAAGTTGAGGCTTTTAACAAAGATAACAAACTACACCCAGGAAGAACCGAAATAATCTTCCGCGCCCAGATAGAGGGTTTATAATGGCCCTCCCATCTTATTCTTCTGTTAGTGTTTCTGTGGATTTAGTTTTGTTCTGATATTATATAAATCTTATTATTAGGGTTCATTTTGTCTAGGTTTTCTTTTCTTTTCTTTTTTCTTTTTTTCTTTTTTTTTTTTTTTATTTTTTGTTGGTCTCCTTGTTTGTTAGTTTTGTTTATATACTTTATAAATCCTACTTTTGGGAATCATTTTGGTTGGGTTCTCTATTTTTTTTTTCTTTTTTCTTTCTTCTTGGTGGTGACTTCCAATTGCTTCAAAACCTTCCACGGTGCACCTTGCCTGGATGCTGGCTGATATATTCAACCATACACTCCCTCAACCACCTCCTACAAAAATGATAGGAGGACGAACACCCAACAGAGGAAAGATTCAGACACTGTTGCCTCTCCAATATAACTATTGGATATGGACAGAACAGTATGTCAGAAAGGGAATTTAAGGTAACAATTATCCAGGCAATGGTTAGGGTGGATAAAACCATTAGTGACAAGACAGAATCTCTAAGGGTAGGAGGGAGAGCTATCTTGAAGAAGTAAAAAATGCTACCAATGAGATCCAATCTAATCTAAATACTCTAACAGGTAGTGTAACCAAAGTAGAAGTCAGAATTAGTGATCTAGAAGACAAATTAATAGAAAACAATGATCAGGAGAAAGCCTGTAACAAACAGCTTAGAAGCCATGAAAACAGAATTAGGGAAATAAATGAAGCCATGAAACCTTCCAGTGTCAGAATTATTGGGGTCCCTGAGGAGGTGGAGAAAGAGAGATGACTAGAAGATACTGCTGTACAAATTCTCAAAGAAAATTTCCCCAATCTGGGGAATGGAGAAAATGTTTATGTCCTACAGACAGAAAGGTCACCCCCAAGATCAATGAGTCTAGAAAGACCTCCAGACACATAATTGTGAATTTCACGAATCATAATTTTAGACAAGAGGTACTAAGGGCAGCTGGGGGAAGAGATAGCTTACATGCAGAGAGGGTCCATCAGAATAACATCAGACTTTTCCAGAGAAAGCTGGCAAGCCAGAAAGGACTAGCAAGACATATTCAGGGCACTAAATGAGAAGAGCATGCAGACAAGAATACTTTATCCAGTAATCCTGACATTCATGATGGATAGAGAGATAAAGGTTTAAAGGGTATGTGACCACAAGCCTGAACTACAAGAAATAATAAGGGGGGTTCTATAAAAGAAGAACGCAAGAGTGATGTAGAACAGAAATATACAGACAATCTATAGAAACAAGGACTTCACAGGCAACATGATATTGACAAAAAAAAAAGTCACTCAGTAATCACTGTCAATGTGAATAACCTAAATCCTTCCATAAAATGGCACAGGGTTGGAGACTGGATAAAAAAACAGGTCCTGTCCATATGCTGTCTACAAGAGACACATTTGGAACCTAAAGATACATCCAGAATGAAAGTGAAGGGATGGTGAATCATCTTTCATGTCATTGGGCCTCAAAAGAAAGCTGGGGTAGTGATTCTCATATCAGATAAATTAAATTTTAAACTAAATAATGTAATCAGAGATACAGAAGGAGACTGCATCATTCTTTAAAAATCTATCCACCAAGAAGACCTAGCAACTGTAAATATTTATGCCCCAAATACAGGAGCAGCCAAAAACATAAGCCAACTGTTGATCAAAATAAAGAGTCATTTTGATATGAATAAGTTAATAGTAGGGGATCTTAACATGCCACTCTTAATAATAGAAAGACCATCCAAGCAGGAAATCAATAAAGGAACAAGAGCATTGAATGACACATCGGACCAGATGGACCTCATAGATATATACAGAACATTCCACCCTAAAACAACAGAATATTCAGTCTTCTAGAGTGCACATGAAACTTTTTCCAGAATGGATCACATACAGGGTTACAAATCAGGGCTCAGCTGATGCAAAAATATTGCGATTATTCCGTGCATATTCTCAGACCACAATGCTTTGAAACTGGAGCTCAATCACAAGAAAAAGTTTGGAAGGAATTGAAACACTTGGAAGCTAAAGACCAACCTGCTCAAGAATGTTTGGATCATCGGGGCGCCTGGGTGGCTCAGTGGGTTAAGCCACTGCCTTCAGCTCAGGTCATGATCTCAGGGTCCTGGGATTGAGTCCCACATCGGGCTCTCTGCTCAGCAGGGAGCCTGCTTCCCTTCCTCTCTCTCTGCCTGCCTCTCTGCCTGCCTCTCCGTCTACTGTGATCTCTCTCTGTCAAATAAATAAATAAAATCTTTAAAAAAAAAAAAAAGAAAGAATGTTTGGATCAACCAGGAAATCAAAGAAGAACTTAAACAATTCATGGAAACCAATGAGAATGAAGACACATCAGTTCAAAACCTATGGGATACAGCAAAAGCAGTCCTAAGGGAGAAATGCATGGCCATCCAAGTCTCACTCAAAAAATTGAAAAATCCCAAATACACCTGCTCTCTTTACACTAAGGAACTGGAAAATCAACAACCAATTCACCCACCTCATGAACAAGAAGGAAAATAATCAAGATTATAGTGGAGGTAGAAATTAGAGATACAGGAGAACACATCAACAAAACTAGAAGCTGGTTCTTTGAAAGAATCAATAAGATTGATCAACCACTGGTCAAAACTAATCCAAAAAAAAAAAAAGAGAGAGAGAGAGAGAGGACCCAAATTAATAAAATAATGAAAGAAAGGAGAGAGATCACAACTGACACCAAGGATATGGAAACAATCACCAGAAATTATTATCAACAGCTATATGCTAATAAGTTAAGCAACCTAGACAAAATGCATGCATTCTTGGAAACCTATATACTTCCAAGACTGAAACAGGAAGAAAATTGACAACCCTAATAGACAATTATCTAGTAATGAGATTGAAGTAGTAATCAAAAACCTCCCTAAAAACAAGAGTCCAGGACCTGATGGATTCCCTGGGGAATTCTACCAAACATTTGAAGAAGATATAATATCTATTCTCCTGAAGATGTTTCAAAAAGTAGAAACTGAAGGAAAAATTCAAGACTCTTTCTATGAAGCCAGCATTACCTTGATCCCAAAAGCAGGCATAGACCCCATCAAAAAGGTTAATTTCAAACTATTATCCCTAATGAATATAGATTCTCAACAAGATCCTAGCTAATAGGATCCAACAACATTAAATATATATATATATATATATATATATATATATATATATATATATATATCCACCATGACCATGTGGATAATCCCTGAGATGCAAAGGTAGCTCAACATTTGCAAATCAATCAATGTGATAGAACAAATCAATAAGAGAAGAGAGAAGAACCACATGGTCCTCTCAATTGATGCAGAAAAGCATTTGGCAAAATATAACATCTGATTCTTATTAAAACTCTTTAACGTATAGGGAGAGAGGGAACATTCCTCAACTGCATAAAATCTATGAAAAACCCGCAGTGAACATTATTCTCAATGGGGGAAAGCTGAGATCCTTCCCTTTGAGATCAGGAACACATCAAGAATGCTCACTCTAACCACTGTTGTTCAACATAGTACTAGAAGTCCAAGCAATAACAATCAGACAACAACAATAACAACAACAAAAATAAAACTTATTCAAATTGACAGAGAAGAAGTCAAACTCTCTGTCTTCACAGATGACATGATACTTTACATGGAAAACCCAAAAGACTTCATCCCCAAACTACTAGAACTCATACAGTAATTCAGTAATGTGGCAGGATACCAAATCAATGCATAGAAATCAGTTGCTTTTTTATATATTAACAATGAAAATACAGAAAGTGTAAATTAGTCAATCAATTCCATTTACTACAACACAAGAATCATAAGATACCTTGGAATAAATCTAACCAAAGCAGTAAAGGATCTGTACTCCAGGAACTACAGAAAAATCATAAAAGAAATTGAAAAAGACACAAAAGATGGGCAAGCATCCCATGTTCATTGGTTGGAAGAATAAACATTGTTAAAATGTCTCTACTGCCCAGAGCACTCTATACTTTCAATGCCATCCCAATCAAAATTCCACTGGCATTGGTCAAAGTGCTGAAACAACCATTCCTAAAATTAGTATGGAACAAGAAAAGACCCCACATTGCTAAGAAAACATTGAAAAAGAAAAACAAAACTGGGGGCATCGTGTTGCCTGATTTCAAGCTTTACTACAAAGCTGTGATCACCAAGATCACATGTTACTGGCTACAAAACAGACACATAGACCAGTGGAACAGATTAGAGAGTCCAATATGGACAAGCTCTATGGTCAAATAACCTTTGACAAAGCAGTAAAAAATATCTAGTGGAAAAGACAGTCTCTTCAATAAATGGTGCTGGGAAAATTGGATGGCTATGTACAGAAGAAGGAAACTTGACCACTCTCTTACACCATACCCAAAGACAAACTCAGAATGGATGAAAGACCTCAGCGTGAGGCAGAAATCTCTTCGACAACAGGCACAGCTACTTCTTTCAAGTCATGTCTCCAAAGGCAAAGGAAACAAAAGTGTAAACGAACTTTTGGGATTTCATCAAGATCAAAAGGTTCTTCACAGCAGAGGAAACAGTTATCAAAACAAAGAGCAACCGACAGAATGGAAGAAGATATTCGCAAATGACACTACAGACAAAAGCTTCATATCCAAGATCTATAAAGAACTTCTCAAACTCAACACTCAAATAACAGATAATCACATCAAAGAAATTGGCAGAAAGAGAACAGTCACTTCTCCCAAGAATGCATAAAAATGGTTAGCAGACACATGAAAAAATGTTCATCATCATTGGCCATCAGGGAAATTCTAAACAAGAACTTACACCAATTAGAATGGCCAAAATTAACAAGACAAGAAACAACAAGTGCTGGAGAGGATGTGGAGAAAGGGGTAACCTCTTACACTGTTGGTAGGAATGCAAGTTGGTGTAGCCACTTTAGAAAACAGTGTAGAGATTCCTTAGGAAATTAAAAATAGAACTACCCTATGACCCTGCAACTGTACTAGTGGATATTTACCCCAAAGATACAGATGTAGTGAAAAGAAGGGCCATCTGTACCCCGATTTTCATAGCAGCAAAGACCACAGTCATCAAACTGTGCAAAGAGCCAAGATGTCCTTCAAAAGATAAATGGATAAAAAAGATAAGGTCCATATATACAATGGAGTATTATGCCTCCATCAGAAAGGATGAATATCTAACTTTTGTATCAACATGGATGGGACTGGAGGAGATTATGCTGAGTGAAATCAGTCAAGAAGAGAAAGTCAATTATCATATGGTTTCACTTACTTGTGGAGCATAAGGAATAACCTGGAGGACATTAGGAGAAGGAAAGGAAAAGTGAATTGGGAGAAATTGGAGGGGGAGACGATGCGTGAGAGACTGTGTATTCTAAGAAACAAACTGAGGGTGTTGGAAGGGAGGGGCTGTGGGGGTGCGTGAAACTGGTGGTAGGAATTAAAGAGGGCATGTATTGTATGGAGCCCTGTGTGTGCTCCATAAACAATAAATCTTGGAACACTGAAAAAATTAAATTAAATTAAAAAAATAGTTTCTTTTGCTGGTTAAAGAATTTTAAAAAATGGGGAGGAGACATGAACAGACACTTCTGCTAAGAAGACATGCAAATGGTCAAAGGACACATGAAAAAGTCTTCAACATCACTCGGTATCAGGGAAATACAAATTGAAACCACAGTGAGATACCACTTCACACCAGTCAGAATGGCTAAAATTAACAAGTCAGGAAATTACAAATGTTGGCGAGGATGTGGAGAAAGGAGAACCCTCCTACATTGTTGATGGGAATACAAGCTTGTGCAGCCACTCTGGAAAACAACATGCATGTTTCTCAGAAAGTTGAAAATAGGGCTTCCCTGACCCAGCAATCGCACTACTGGGTATTTACACTAATGATAAAAATTTAGTTATCCAAAGGGGCATGTGCACCCGAATGTTTATAGCAGCAATGTGCACAATAGCCAAACTATGGAAAGAACATAGGTATCCATCAGCAGATGAATTGATAAAGAAGAGGCAGCATATTACACCCATAAAGAATAAATCTTGCCATTTGCAATTATGTGGATGGAGCTAGAGGGTATTATGCTAAGTGAAATAAGTCAATCAGAGAAAGACCATTATCATATGATCTCTCTGATATGTGGAACTTGGTTGTCAGGGCAAGGGGTTGTGGAGAGTAGTGAAGGAAAAAATGAAACAAGATGGGATAGGAGGGAGAAAAAACATAAAAGATTCAATGTCAGGAAACAAACAGGGTTGATGGGGGTTGGGGGAGGAGAGATAGGGAGACAGGGTTGTGGACATTGGGGAAGGTATGTGCTATGGGGAGTGTTGTGAATTGTGTAAGACTGAAGATTCACAGGCTGTACCCCTGGAGCAAATAATGCATTATGTATTAATTTAAAAAGAATTTTAAAAATATTAAATAAAACAATATATATGAGACTCTCAATCTCAGGAAACAAACTAAGGGTTGCTGGAGTGGAGGTGGGTAGGAGGGATAGGGTGGCTGAGTGATGGGCAATGGGGAGTGTATGTGTTGCAGTGAGCACTGTGTATTGTGTAAGTCTGATGAATCACAGGCCTGTACCCCTGAAAAAATTAATACATTATGTTTTATATTAATAAAAATTGCAAAAATAAAAATAAAAATAAGCAATATATATGAAAGAAAACTGAGTTATCTACATACAAATTGCCAACATTTTGAAAACATTAGTAAAATAGAGAGGACGAGAGTACAAGGACTAATAGAAGCTTCTTTCTCCAATATCCATCATTTATTCTTTCCATTTCAGGCTCTATTCTGGCCACTATAGGGTAGGAAAAACAGAGAAACATAAATTCTGTTTTGAATAGCTGAAGCCTAGTGATTAGCTACAAGTAATTCCATAATTTCCTAGGTTTTTCACTTTTTTTTCTTTTTAAAGATTTTATTTATTTATTTTACCAAGAGAGTGAGAGAGCACAATCAGGGGAAAGAGTGGGAGAAAGAAAGAAGCAGACTCTCCACCAAGCAGGGAGCCTGATGTGGGGCTCAATCCCAGGACCCTGGGATCAGGACCTGAGCCAAAGGTATATGCCTAACCATCTGAGCCACACAGTCCCCTCTGTTTTTCAATCAAAATTTTTAAGTGGCACAAAATCAATTAGTTAACAATTTATGATGCTCATAGGAATAGGAAGATTTACAAAATGGGAAAATGTGTACTTCAAGGGCACAGATGATGCTAGCAGCTTTTTCATCAATACATCATTAAGCAAATATGCATTAAAATATGCTGGTATTTTATTTTCCAAGATGATTGATTGAAATATGTCAAAAGAATTTTTACATGTGCAAAATACATGTAATGAGAAATTCCAAGATGGCTTGAATTATAGAAACTAACCACCAGTTCCCTCCATGTAATAGATACCACATTTTGAACTTCTTGAATATTCATAATCATTGAATTATTGTTTTTGAATAGTCTGGAGTATTTCCCTTCCCAAAGAGCATATGTATAGTCATCCCTATGTGATGAAAACATGCTTACATTTGGCCCTGTGAATTGATCTTTTTTGTCTCTCATGTTCTCTGACCTATTTCACCTTGTGGCTAAGATCTTAAGTTGGGCTGTGAGAGTATAGAATCCAGGACTAAGGTGTTAATTGACACATCTGGGTTCAAATTTTTTATTTTGGCCTCATCAACACTATAATGAGCTGAGGAGCTGGTCCAGACAAATGGTTATGTCCCTTAATTGCAAATGAATCAAGTATTGTTCTAAATCTCAAGTGTAATTCCATCAATATCTAGTAACGACATTGAAGCAGTGATCAAAAACCTCCCAAAAAACAAGAGCCCAGGACCTGATGGATTCCCTGGGGAATTCTACCAAACTTTCAAAGAAGAAATAACACCTATTCTCCTGAAGCTGTTTCAAAAAAATTGAAGCAGAAGGAAAACTTCCTGACCCTTTCTATGAAGCCAGCATTACCCTGATCCCCAAACTAGGCAAAGACCCTACCAAAAAGGAGAATTTCAGACCAATATCAATGATGAATATGGATGCTAAGATTCTCAACAAGATCCTAGCCAACAGGATCCAACAGCACATTAAAAGATTATCCACCATGACCAAGTGGGATTCATCCCTGGGCTACAAGGATGGTTCAACATTCACAAATCAATCAATGTGATAGAACAAATTAATAAGAGAAGAGAGAAGAACCACATGGTCCTCTAAATCTCAAGTGTAATTCCAAAAAGATAGTCACATCATTAAACAGTGCTGAGTATAATAATACTCTTTGTAAAAGTAATCCTGTGTTTTCCCATTTTAAAAACTGAGGCCTCAAAGTAGGGTTTGAGAGTTTGGGAATTTTGGGTGTAGAAGTGTCAACTATCCCTATCACTGACATCTCTATTCCAGGAATTTGTAAAGAGATCATCGTGTGTTATATAGCATTACTCCAATTTATCACCAAATAAGGTCTTGGGAAAGTACAAAGGAAAGAATAAAGGAATAGTATTTCAGTTTATTTGTAATATCTACAAACACATTTCGAACAATAAAATAAACCATTCACTTCAAAAGAGCTGTAGCTGAAAATATAAGTAAGTCTTTTGTCTTTGATCTTTGATAGACATGAAAGGCTATTTTGCCTTCATGATCTGTATAATTTCATCTCTGTCTCTCCATTTCTCCTCCTCCCATGGGACATTATATGTTGATAGTTTTTTTTTTTTATTATAAATAGTACCAAACAAGTAACTGATTCTTTGCCCTGAAGACTTAACTTTCTCTTTTTCCAGAGAAATAAGTATTTAACCCAAGCAAAAGCCAGGAGAAATTAACAGTGTATGCATTCCTTTAAACTGAACTGCACCATAGGAGAGTTGATTTGTTACTAGTTCGTTAAGAGATAACAAAACAAGTTCTGATATGTTTGATTGCCACATTTGTCTCTAAACACAGGGTACTGTATGCAATCTACTACTCCAGGAAGTAGAAAAAATGATCAAAATTAATGATGTTGAGATACACTGTGGTTTGGTACTGACAACACCAAAAGCTAAATCTCCAATCTTGATATATTCAGTGATTTCTAGTCCTGTGTTTTGAATTCATGTCTGTGGTATTTTCACATTTTTTTCCTATTTTGTCTAATTTTTTATAATCATTATCAATTGTTTTTCTGTCATCCAACCATGAGAGCAGCTACTATTCAGCTATAAAAAATCCCTGTAGATTCTATTTCACCTAAGTGATGTGAAATCCACCCCCTCTTCTTCATTCCCACTGCTTCTCCCCTTATGCAGAACCTCATTACGTCTCATATACATAATTACAGTTGTCTTTTACTGGCCTTGAGGCATTTTTTAACTTTAATATAGGCTATAATGTGCTACTAAATTCATTCTATTAAGTAATTGGCTTAATGATGTTTGCTTTCTTTTTTACTAAAATTCTTTTACAATTTTTCCTGCTTGTCAAGTAAGGAACTATATCTTTGTCACACCTCTGTATAGTGTAAATCACTTCCACTTTTCCAGTCATATCTCCCACTACTCTTCTTCAGATTTCTTTCACTCCAGCTAAAATTTGACTGATTGCTATTTCCGAATATTCTCCATGCCACCATCTTCTTTTTCCAATTAAATGCTCCCTTCTCCATTTCCTTTGTCTAAATCCTCTCAACCATTTAAAGTTCAGGTCAAATGTGACTTTGTTCATGTTATTATCCAATGCATGAAGTAATTTTTCTTGTCCCTGAATTACCAGGATATTTTATAATTTTGTTTTTGGCTCTTGTGGAATGCATTACTTTTTGTACTGCATTAGTTATTTGCATAATTGCCTTATTTTATTCTGCTATTGGAATATACTTTCCTTGAAAGAAGTATATTGAATCCTACATATGTGAGTGTAGTTTACAGCAGAAACTGAATTATATTTTTATATTTGAGAAAATAATATTTTTATTTATGAGAAATAAAAATTTCTGTTTTTTATTATTAATGTCATTTAAAATAATTATAATGCATCTTTTTTTTTAATCTTTTTTTTTAAGATTTTATTTATTTACTTGACAGAGAGAGATGACAAGCAGGCAGAGAGGCAGGCAGAGAGAGAGGAGGAAGCAGGCTCCCTGCTGAGCAGAGAGCCCCATGCGGGGCTCGATCCCAGGTCCCTGAGACCATGACCTGAGCCAAAGGCAGTGGCTTAACCCACTGAGCCACCCAAGGGCCCCAATTATAATGCATCTTAAGTATTTCTGTTATTCTGCATTAAGGTTTAATGGATTTCTAGTCAAAAAGCAGGAAAGGATATCCAATGGAAAACAGACACTCTCTCCAGTAAATAGTGTTGGAAAACTGGACAACAACATGCAAAAGAATGAGACTGGATAACTTTTTTATACAATACACCAAAATTAATTCAAAATGACCAAAGACCTAAATTTGAGACCCGAAACAATAAAAATCTTAGAAGAGAGCATAGTAACTTCTTTGACGTTGGCCCTAACAACTTCTTTCTAGATATATCACTCCTGAGATAAAAGAAACACAGCTAAAATAAACTATTGTTAATACATAAAAATTAAATACTCCCTCACAGTAAAGAAACCAATCAAGAAAACTAAAATGCAACCCATGGAATTGTTATCTGATAGAGGGTTAGAATCAAAACTATGTAAAGAATTTATAGAACTCAAAACCCTAAAAAGAATAATCCAATAAAGATAGGTAGAAGACGTGAATAGACATTTTTCCAAAAAAGACATAGAGATGACCAAACAACATATTAAAATATGCACAACATTGCTGATCAGAGAAATGCAAATCAAACCACAATGAGATATCACCTCACACCTGTCAGAATAGGTGTGACACAAAACAAGAAACAACAATTGTTGGTGAGGATGTGAAGGAAGGGGAATCCTCTTACAGTGTTAGTGGGAATGCAAACTTGTGCAGCCACTCTGGAAAACAGTATGGAGGTTCCTGAAAAGTTAAAAAGAACTATCCTATGAACCACAATTACACTACCAGGTATTTACCTGAAGAATACGAAAATATTAAATCAAAAGGATATAGATGCTCCCTGATGTTTATAACTGTATTATCCACAATAGCCAAATTATGGAAAGAGCCCAAGTGTCTATCAACTAATGAATGGATAAAGAAAAAGTGGTAAACACCCCCCCACACACATGCACATGCGTGCATGCGCGCACGCACACACACACAGGAATATTATTCAGCCACAAAAAAATGAAATCTTGCCATTTGCTACAGTGTGGATGGAGCTAGACAGGATTAGTCTAAATGAAATAATTGAGTCACAGAAAGACAAATATCACATGATATCACTCATATGTGGAATTTAAGAAATGAAACAAATGAGCAAGAGGGAAGAAAGAGAGAGAGATGGGCAAACCAAGAAACATACTCTTAACTATAGAAAACACACTTTATGCTCTGGAATGAGAGGAATAAACATTGTCAAAATGTCTATGCTTCCCAGAGCAATCTGTATTTTCAACACCATTCCAATCAAAATGCCAATGGCATTTTTCAAAATGCTGGAACAAACAATCCCAAAATTTGTATAGAACCAGAAAATATCCCAAATCGCCAAGGAAATGTTGAAAAAGAAAAACAAAGTTGGGGGCATCATGTTGTCAATTTCAAGCTATATTACAAAGCTGTGATCACCAAAACAGCATGTTACTGGCACAAAAACACACACAGACCAATAAAACAGAATAGAGAGCCCAGATATGGACCTTAACTCTATGGTCAACTACTCTTCAAGAAAGCAGGAGAAAATATCCAATGGAAAAAACACAGTCTCTTTAATAAATGGTGATGAGAAAACTGGACAAATATATACAGAAGAATGAAACTTGACCATTCTCTTACACCATACACAAAGATAAACTTTAAGTGGATGAAATACCTCTATGTGAGGCAGGAATCCATCAAAACATTAGAGGAGAACATAGGCAGTAACTTCTTCAACACTGGCCACAGCAACTTCTTTCAAGACACATCCCAAAAGGAAAGGGAAACAAAAGTGAAAATGAACTTTTGGGACTTCATCAAGATAAAAATATTCTGCACAACAAAGGAAACAGTCAATAAAACAAAGAGGCAACCCACAGAACATGAGAAGATATTTGCAAAGGACACTACAGAGAAAGGGCTGATATGCAGTATTAGTCTAAATGAAATAATATAAATGTATAAATATAAATGTAAAATAGTCTAAATAAAATAATGAATAGTCTAAATGAAATAATGAAATAAGATCTATAAAGAACTTATAAAACTCAACACCCAAAAAACAAATAATCACATCAAAAAATGGGAAAAATGCATGAACAGACACTTCTCAAAAAAACACATACAAATGGCTAACAGACACATGAAAAAATGTTAAACATCATTAACAATCAGGGAAATTCAAATCAAAATCACAGTGAGATGCCACCCTACACCAGTTAGAATGACAAAAATTGACAAGGTAAGAAACAATCAATGTTGGAGAGGATGTGGAGAAAGGAGGTCCTTCTTACACTGTTGGTGGGAATGGAAGTAGGTACAGTCACTTTGGAAAACAGTATTGAGGTTCCTCAAATAGTTAAAATAGAGGCACCTGGGAGGCTCAATAGTTTTAAGCATCTGTCTTCAGCTCAGGTCATGATCCTGGGGTCTTGGGATTGAGTCCCACATCAAGCTCACTGCTCAGTGAGAAGCCTGCTTCTCCCTTTCCCACTCTCCCTGCTTGTGTTCCCTCTCTGTCTCTTTCTCTCTGTCAAATAAATGAATAGAATATCTTTTTTAAAAAAAGTTAAAAATAGAGCTACCTTATGACCTAGCAATTGCACTCTTGGGTCTTTATCCCACAGTTACAGATGTAGTAAAAAAAAAAAGGGGGGGGTACATGCATCCCAATGTTCATAGCAGCAATGTCCACAATAGCCAAACTGTGGAAAGAGCTGAGATGCCCTTCAACAGATGAATGGATAAGAAAGATGTGGTCCATGTATACAATGGAATATTACTCAGCCATCAGAAAGGATGAACAGATATCATTTGCATCAACATGGATGGAACTGGAAGGGGTTATGCTAAGTGAAATAATTCAAACAGACAAAGTCAAGTATCATGTTTAACTTATATTTGGAACATAAGGAATAGCATGGAGGACATTAGGAGAAGGAAGGAAAAAAGAAGGGGAGAATAAGAGGGGAGACAGACCATGAGCGACTATGGACTATAGGGAACAAACTGAGGGTTTCAGAGGGAAGGGGGTGGAGTTATGGGTGAGCCTGCTGGTGGGTATCAAGGAGGGCATGTATGCATGGAGCACTGGGTGTTATACACAAACAATGAATCATGAACACTACATCAAAAACTAATGATGTACTGTAAGGTGACTAATATAACATAATAAAATGAAAGAAAAACAACAAAAAAAGGGACAAACTTTGTGGTTACCAAAACATAGGTGACTGGGAGATGGGCTAAATAGGTGATGGTGATTACGAGTGTACTTGTGATGAGCACCAGGTGTTATAAGGAAGTGTTGAATCATTATATCGTATACCTCAAACTAATAATACACTGTAGCTTAACTAACTGAAATTTAAATAAAAAGTTTTTAAGAAGTTTCTTTGATTCTAGTATAATAATGGATCATATATTCACTAAAATATTAAAAGTTTCCTTACTCTATCTCTTACTTTACTTTTCCTATTTATTTTATTTAAACTTACTTTAAAATAATGCCAATGTATTTTGTCCCTCTTGGTTGATTTTCTATGAAACATTTGTCCAACAATAAAGACCTTTTGAATAGTAAAGATGATTAGAGGTACAAAACTCCCCTTTTTCTTAAAAAAAAATATATAGAGAGATTTTTGTGTTTCAAAAAGTTGATTGAACATGTGAAACTTTAATTTCAACCTCTAAATTGCATACTATTATACTTCCTATTCAAAACAATAAGTATTACTCCAACATATCTTGTCCTCATGATCATAAATCATTTCAATAATAAGGGAACATGTTTTTTTCAAACTTTTACACAAGACAAAATTTTACTTACTATATTTTACTCCATTTTTTAAAGATTTTATTTATTTATTTGAGATAGAGATCACAAGTAGGCAGAGAGGCAGGCAGAGAGAGAGAGAGGAGGAAGCAGGCTTCCTGCTGAGCAGAGAGCCTGATGCGGGGCTCTATCCCAGGAACCTGAGATCATGACCTGAGCCAAACGCAGTCTCTAACTCACTGAGCCACCCAGATGCCCCAATTTTACTTTATTTTTTACTTGGCTATGAGCTCTTTTTTTTTAATTTTTCAATAGTTTTGCTTCTATTTCAATGGGAGTGAACAATCCAACCTTATAATTTCAACGTTGCAAAAATTGTCTACAGTGCATTTTGTACAGGGAAATCCAATGAAGTCTTCTCTACTTGGCATGTGCCTAATCTTCAGGGCCTATTTACATTTCACTGCAATGTGACAGCAGGAAAAATGTAACTAGATGTAAAAGGGTCAAACCACATTGTCAAGTAGAATGCTTGACTTAAATTAAAAAAAAAAAAAAGAAAGAAAGGAAGGAAGGAAGAAGAAAGAGGGAGAAAGAAAACCAAAAAAATATGTCTTCTTCCTAAAACAAACAGAATTCTACAAATTAATACTATAAAGGAACAAAATAAACTGGAGTAAATATTTATTTATCCAAAGTGTGGTTTAATTTTAAATTTAAGTCCCTTTGAAACTCAGAGGACTGTGTTTATAATAGGAGAACAGCAGACAGACCTGTCCTTCACTGGAGGGCATGTCATATAGTCCTTGCCTTCTCTGCAAAACCATCAGGCTAGCAGTAGTGACAGATGAACAGCTTACCATTAATTTCCCCTTCTTTTGTGCCTTCAATCTAAACAGTGCATATATTCTCCACAGGGATGCATCAGGGTCTTTGCCTTTAATTCTCTTGCATACTCACACTGACTTATAAATCAAGTGCAGATAGAAGAGAAGGCAGATATCAATCTTTATTTTTTTTTTCCTCCTGGCCCTTGCCCACCGGCACACTAGTGAGTTTTGACTGAAAGGGTCTTCAAATCATCCTGTGATTCATAGGCTAGGTAGTTCTCCGTGAGGAAAAAAACAATAAAGGAAATCTGAGAGGGAGAATTTGTATATGTTGGCTTACAAATTAGAAGTTTTGTGATTGCAGTTTTAAAGGATGAGTTACCTAAAATATGTCTCTAAGATGATATTATCATGGTGGGGAAAAATTGACATATAATATTGTCCTGCATTCTTTTAGCATTGCTAGAAGAAAAATCTTTAAAATTTTTCTTTTATCTTATTTCTCCCCTTAATTGTAAGGTGCTAGTTTCTTCATAAAACTCAAAGGATTATCCAAATACAGACCCTCTGTTATGATTGGTTTGCTTTTTAAAAGTTGGCATGTTTTACAACAACATATGAGTAAAGTGCATCATAGAATGTACATGAAGTCTAGGGGGTAAAATTGGGAAGTTTTAGATGTGATTGTTAATACTTTGTATATATTTTTCAAATTATGCATAGCATATTATTTGTGATAAAAGTTACTAAATATTGCACTTTTTGAAACTAAAATATTCTGCAGTGGTACTTTGATTTTTAGCAACAGTGGTCATTTTATGTTAATAATTAAGATCATGAATGATGTCTGAATTTTTTTAAAATTTGCTTTGCAGAAATTGTACCCTGCATTTTTTTTAAAGAAAGTTATTCCATTTCTTAGTACATTTTTAAAAGAGGGAATGTTTAGCTGGGGAAAGAGTGCATGAAAATTCTTTTGACTTATAACAAATTGCTCTTGTACTAAAAGTACATCCAGAATCACCAGGTGATGCAACATGATTTTAAGATCACAAAGGCTGATTTGATTATTGATAAATAATAACATTTTTTTTTTTTTGCTAAGCATGAAGTGTTAATGCTGTTAAATGACTGAAAATGTTGATGTTTGAAGCTGCCTGCTGTCCTTTTGCAGGTGACATACCTAGGGACTCAGAGCTATTTCATTTTCTATCCCCTTTCTTTCAGACTGCAAGACCCATCTATAAACTACAACTGATAACAAAAGTGGAAGCTAACAGTGGCAAAATTAAGCCCAAAGGCAAAATAATTATATATATAGCCTTTAGCACTGAAGGAGAGAGCCATCAATCAGCCCCCAATTATTCACTAGTTAATCAGCTCTGCCCTTCCTTTACTGAAGGGTTACAGTGTAATTAAGTTGGCAACATCCTTTTAATTCATCAAACATAGAACACATGGTGGTGTTTGCTGCAATTGGGGGACAGCACCTTTGTGAGTTTGACCCCTAGCACTACTTTTGCAAACTTCAAGAGGTAAGAGAATATTTATGCAAGAGCACAGTCCTGAGGTGGTGGTGTCTTCATATGCAGGCCTAAGCTGAAAACAATGAAGAGAACAGGGTATTGCTGAGCACATTCAAATCCTTAATGTTAACCCTAAATATGTAAATAAATGTGCGTGAGTATGTATTTATGGATGTGTGTGTGTGAGTATGTGTGTAAATGGCACATATAAAAGATGTGATAATAAAGAGATGTGGCTGATTTCTGACATGCAAATGAGCACTGAGACATTCAGAATGCAAGCTTTAGGAGGATACCGACTTATCCCAATGAGATCATGCTTGCACAAACCATTTGGGAGGGAGATCCTGGATATTTTTGTTCAGAGCCAGTTTTTGTGGTACATCAGAAAATAATAAATAAAAATAAAAAATAAATAAAAATGAAAATAATATTAAATTCTTACTGTTTTATTTTTTTATTTTTATTCCTGAAATTAGTGTTCCTCTGATTCTCCAATGTTTTTAAAAGTGAATTTATTCTGTTTCCAAAACTCATCTCTTCTGAGAATGTTCTATAAAGTTCAACAAGAATCCCTAATGATTGCAATGTTTACATTATTGATGTCAGCATGGAGCTTCCTCATTTGAGGGCTATAAAGATGATGACATATGGATAATTTTGATGAAAGGTGTTGTTTTCACAATTGCTAGAATTTTAAATTATTTTATTAACTAGCTCAAAAGCCATAATTGAACATCATCTATAAAGGAAAATTCACAAATATTTTATTTTATATAATTTCTAAAATCTCTAAATAGTTTCATTCCATTCATAATTTGGAACCCAACAATGTTGTCTATAAAGTGTAATTCAATATGAGAAAAAATAAATAAAAAGTCACAAAACTGAAATATTTTATAAGGTGGCTTATCTTACCAAGTTCACATAGCACACATACACAAATACACACACACACACACAGAGGGGAAGTACTAAAATCACTGATAGAATAGCTAAACTAGTTAGTTTGAATTATGCATGGCACAGCATGCACAAAATATAAAAGTTTTAGAATAATGATAAATTGTCTTAGATATGTCCTTCTATGTCCCTACTTTGCTGTGTTTAATTTGGGCATTTGTATTGTATAGTCCATGTATATTTCATGAACTACATTCTAAGAAATTTGCAGGTGAGAAAGTGCTGCATTCTTCCTACCCTCACACCTAACATAGCTTGTACATTATAGGGGAGCCAAGAGCTCTCATTGAATGAATGCATATAAGCAATGCATGTGATACTATTGGTTCATTAGCTACACATAAATATTTAAAGATTTACTTAGATTGGTGGTTATAGGTTGCAGTTTAACAGAATCCAAAAATGGATGACTTTCAAATTCTACAAAATCAATCATCAAAGTGGAAAATTAATATCTTAAAAGGAATAAGAGGAGGCCTAAAATTCCTTTCTGTCTAAAAATTTGTATGACTTTTTGATACCAAAATTTAAATTAATAGTGACTTTTTTCATCCCTAAATATACTGCTTTATCCCTAATGAATTTGATTTAATTGAATTTTTTTCCACTTGACCAATAAGGTTTCTATGTTTTTCCAGATTTTGCCTACTAATTTCAAGGATTTATTTCTGTTTTTTTTAAAGATTTTATTTATTTATTTGACATAGAGAGAGAGAGAGATCACAAGTAGGCAGAGAGGCAGGCAGAGAGAGAGGGGGAAGCAGGCTCCCTGCTGAGCAGAGAACCCGATGCAGGGCTTGATCTCAGGAACCTGAGATCATAACCTGAGCCAAAGGCAGAGGCTTAACCCACTGAACTACCCAAGTGCCCCAGGACTGATTTCTTAATGTTTAAATAGGTATGCAAATTAAGCCTATAGATACTTGATTTTTATTGTCAAGAAAAAATAAATAAATGCTGTAGAGTGTTTATGTTCAGCTTTTTAAAGTAAATATTTCCTGTGTCATAATCTTCTTAGTATTACATTCTTTCTGTTCTTTGAGTTGTCTTTTCTAGGTCATAGTTGTTTTGTTTTGTTTTGTTTTGTTCTGTATAAAGACAGAAACTTTTAAAATAAGCATTGAAAACAACTTACTTTGGGGAATCAAAAATCACATTTCCCTTACTACTTAATGGGCAACATTTCCCCTGGTTTTCTTCTTAGTCCTCATCGATTCCAGGAAGCACTTCTCCTAAAGTCTCTTGTAAGTTTTATCTTATTCCTAGGTTTTCACTATTTTTATTATGCTGGACTTCCCTGAATTTCACAGTAGCTTAGACTAACTTCCCTACTTACTTCCCTTACTTAAATTTTTTTTAATTTGTTTGTTTGTTTGTTTGTTTTTTGCTTTGTTTCCTAGTCTGTTTCTGAAGAAGTCCAATTGAGAAATCATTTTCAAGTCATTTCCATATTTTACAAAATGTGACTCAAGCATATGTGAAGAGAAATACATTGTTTCTCATTTTTAATATCTCAATCACCATAGGTGTTGGAGTTTATAGTTAGGACATGTATAAAACTTGCTAAATTCTCTACAAGAACATTTCAGTTCTTTGTATATAGATTTAAATTTTTCCATCTTTTGTCCAGAAAGATAAATTTCCTGAATTCAGTGCAGTGTCTAAAAACGTGTAAGATTGGTTTATCAATATCTTAAAAATCAAACAAATAAAACAAAATAGCGCTGTAAAGTGCAGGGCATGAAAAAAAAGAAGACTGAAGAAAATATAATAAAAACACATATTTTTTTTATTTAGGAATTCAGAATAAGACAGACTTAAATTCTCTTGAGTGAGCAGTCTCTATTAGAGAACAACAGATTTTTGTTTCACTTGGCAATTAAATTAGAACAAGAACAAACTCCTTTTGTTTAGCCTTATAAGCAAAATCAGCTCATTTTTTAAAATGTGGTTAACAAGATGAAATAATTATTTATGAATGGACATTAATGAGGTCAGGGTCTGCCATCTTCCTGCCAAATATCATGAGTTATTCATTAATTTAAGGTCCTTCACAATATTGGTTTCTTTAATCCAAAAGAAGCTCCAGAACTCCCTCCTCCCATAGTAATCTTCCATCTCTCAAAGAAAATTCATACTTGATTTAATGCTCAAATTAAGCCTTAAAAATTAGTTGATACAAGGGGAAAAAAGAGAGAGGCAAACCAAGAAACAGACTCTTAACTATAGAGAACAAATTGATGGTTACCAGAAGAGAGGTGGGTGAGGGAATGGGTGAAATAAGTGATGGGGATTAAGAAGTACATTTGTGATGAGCACCAGGTGTTGCATGGACATGTTGAATCACTATTGTGTACACCTGAAACTAATATTTTTTTAAAGATTTTATTTATTTGACAGACGGAGATCACAAGTAGGCAGAGAGGCAGGCAGAGAGAGAGAAGGAAGCAGGCTCCGCGCTGAGCAGAGTCCGATTCGGGGCTTGATCCCAGGACCCTGAGACCATGGCCTGAGCCGAAGGCAGAGGGTTAACCCACTGAGCCACCCAGGTGCCCCCACCTGAAACTAATATTATACTGCATTTAACTAACTGGAATTGAAACAAAAGCCTAAAAAATCCAGTTCCTATTCAGAGGAAACTAAGTAACAGATGATTCTCCCAAATGAAATGAAATGATAATGTCCTATGCTATGTTAAGTTTGAAACAGGTAGTGACAAGAGAGAGGCAAAGGAACATTTATGGTATTGCTTGGGCTAGGTTTATACTAGAAGAATTGAGGGAAGAACAATGTTTAAGCTATCTTTTTTTTTTTTTTTTTCAGAAGAACTAAGGAGTACGTTGTATACTATTTTATCATGAAATTGGTAATATCTCAAGAAACAATCTGGATAATTCAAGATAAAACTTTGTACTCTCTTTAGATATTTAAATTTACAGTTAGATACTCTTTCTTTGCTGTGTTACCTCCCAATGAATTATTGAATATTGGGTTGAGAGGAATGATTTTGACTACTCTTAGTCAAGAGTCCAATAACTTATATTAATAGATTTCTGTAGAAAAAAAGATAGGCTTGGGGA
>NC_081575.1:58937458-58954117 GCF_022355385.1 Mustela nigripes | reverse complement strand
GTTGCTCCGCCGCTTGCCGGGAGCAGGCCCCTCCCCCCGGGGTCTATCTTCCCGTCGCTTTGGATTCACTTCTCCGCCGGTCCTACCTTTCAGAAAGTGGTTGTTTTCTGTTTCCAGAATTGCTGTTCTTCTTCTCTTCGATCTGCCGATGGATTTTCAGGTGTTTGCAATCTTTAGATAAGCTATCTAGCTGATCTCCGGCTAGCTGAAGTAGTCTCGGCCTGCTCTCACTGTTTTTCTTTCTTACTTTACTTACTATAAAATGGAGAATGACATTTCTTCTCTCATATAAAAACTCAGTGAATCAATTTCTTCTTTCAAATATATAAATATGTCAGGTTTCTTTTCCCCTGAGACCATAGGATTCAAAGAATATTTCTTCCGAGGTCTTAGAAGAAGAGAAAATTTTATATTCTGAATGTCCTTTAAAGAAGAAAAATTAGATTCTAAATTACTAACTTCAGTCAATAGATGGAAGAGTCCAACTGTTTAAGAACATGTCTGTAAAATCTGAGCATTTGATGTAATAATCATAGAACTCATATAACTCCCTATTCTGTATCATTTAATCCACAAAATAATCCTATGAAACAGCTAATATTTGCTCCATTTTATAGTTGAGATCACCAAGTTAGGAAGAAAATGAAATAATTTGCATGAGTATACACAGTTGGTATAGGAAAGAGGAAGGATTTGAAACCAGGTAATTAGGCTTCATAATTGTCTTTAACTACTATACATTTTTTTAAGGTTTTATTTATTTATTTGACAGAGAGAGAGAGAGCGAGCATGAAAAAGAGCACAGCAGTAGCAGAGGTAGAGGGAAAAGCAGACTCTTTGCTAAACAGGGAGCCTGATGCAGGACGTGATCCCAGGACTCTGGGATCATGACCAAAGACGAAAGCAGAGGTTTAACCAACTGAGCCATCCAGAGGCCATAACAACTACACTAACCACTATGCTCTACTACAATTTAAGTGTCGTGGGCAACAAAATTGTTAAACTTTCTCCTTTGGTTCTATAAGTAAAAATATATATTGGAGTCTCTTTCATTCTAATACTGAAATAACATAAAGCTAATATCTCTGAATTCATGCTCTAGTATAATTTTGACAAATTGTAATATATATACATATATATTAATATAAATAGCATATAATATATAATATAAATAATATATATTTTAGATATATATAATTATTCGTATATATTTATATATCATGTTTTATATATTCATATATTTATATGTCATATTTATAATATAAATATTAAATATATCTTTATATTAAATATATACTTAAATAAATATATACTCTGTTTTGTTTTGACTAGTCCATTAAGCCTCTGAGTGATCTTTCCAAATTCCATGTAAGTGGCTTTTAAAAACTTCATCTCTTCACTGACCAAATGAGAAATGAATTCTTTTTTTTTTTCTTTTTTCTTTACTGGCCTGGCATAACGAAGGGTAATTGTTTTACTTCTATACAAATTATGAAATTGCATTTAGTATGGAATTTTTCTCAGTAGTGGCACAAGAGAAAATGTAATCATTCTGGCCAATCAGTATACAATTACATATTGTCTCCATTAACATTTAAGTAAAGCAACAGATGAGCTAATCCATATGAAAGTACTTTGTCAGCAGCAAAATGTTAGTAGTTACTTTCTCAGCTGAATTAGCCTTTTTATTTATTTAATAAGACTTTTTAACTTTTAAACATATCTTACCATATAGTCTTCTCAGTCTAACACTAGCAGAATGAAATAGTCAAATACCATTTTTTCAGATGTTAAGTGCTTCTTGGGATAATTAAATTATACCAGCTTACCATAAGTTGCAACTAATGGATCACAAAGTTGATGCTAAAAAACGCATGTCTCTTGTGCATCATTCCACACCTGCTACATAATTTCCTACAACACTATTCCTTCAAGTAGTCACTCCATTCCTCAACTTTATTGTTCTTAATTGAACACTATGTTCCTTTAATTTAAAAATCAAAAATATATACTTGAAGTCTATAGAGAGGAATTAAGAAACATCTGTCTGTTTTATATGGATGATTTCTAAGTCTATTCTACCCATGATGTTTTTTATGATTCAGAATAAAAATTTAATACTAATTCATATCCTTTGACCTCTATGCATTGGACACTGTAGCATTCATCCAGGCCCTAAGCCACAAAGTTATCTTTGATTCAGTCTTTTATTTTTTAAAGTCATTCTATCTAGCCATTTATTCAATAAATATCAAGGACTTTTTATATGTAAGTCCTCATTCTAGGAACTGGGAAATTTTAACACTATATACATTGTAATCCTTGATATTTATCTTCAAATTTTTCATAATCTAAATAGACAAATAAGTAGAATAGAAGGTATTTGAAGATATTGAACATGCCTTATATGTTGGACAGCATTTTTAATTATATTTGATGATCAATAAATGCTGATACCCTTATACATTGCTGGTAAAAATGTAAAATGAGACAGCTGTTGTAGAAAACAGTTTGGCAGTCCATGAAGATGTTAAACATGAAATTACCAGAGAAATTCAACTTTTCAGCATATACCCAAAAGAATTAAAAAGAGGTAATCAAATTAAAACCTGTATATGGGGGTGCTTGGTTGGCTCAGTTGGTAAAGCATGCAGCTCTTGACCTTGAGGTTGTAAGTTTGAGTCCCACATTTAAAATAGAGATTACTTAAAAATAAAATATTTTTAGAAATCTATATATGGATGTTCATAGTAACACTAATCACAATAACTAAAAAGTGGAAATAACACAAATACTCAACTAATAAATGAGTAAACAAAATGTGGTATATACATACAATGGAATATCATACAACCATAATTTCAAAATGAAGTACTGACATATGCTACAACATGAATGAACCCTGAAAACATCATGGTAAGCAAAAAAAAAAAAAAAATCCAGACACAAAATGACATATATTTTATGATTTTATTTATATGAAATATACAGAATCAATAAATCCATGGAGATAGAAAGCAGATTAGTGGTTTCCAGGGACTGGGGAAAGGGAGAAAATGAAATGCAAAATGCCTGATTAAAGGGTATAAGGTTTCCTTTTAGGGTGATAAAATATTCCAAAATTAGATAATGGGGGTGATTGTACATCATTGTGGATTTATTTAATCAAGAGAGATGCTCTCAGCTTATTTTTCCCACAAGGGAAAGTGAGAGGGTGTGAGTGAGTGCTTGGCTTCTTCAGCCTTGAAAGACAATGCCAAAAGAGTCCAGTTCTTTCTTATCCCACCCAGAATACTAAGGCAAGCAACCTGACTTGGGGGAACAAAGAGAATAGGAGAACAGAAGCTGGATCTCAGAACTAAAGTTTATTTTAAAAATGTATTGGCTGATTAACAAGACAGAGAATAAAAAACATATAATTATCTCAGCAGTTGTAAAAAAATATTTGGCAAAATACAGCATCCATTCATGAAAAAATTCCCGACAAAATAGGGTTGGAAAGAAACATGAACAGGAGCACCTCAACGGATCAGTTGATAAGTGCCTGGCTCTTGGTTTCAGCTCATTTCATGGTCTCTGGGCCATTAGATCAAGCCCCATGTCCAGCTCAGCCCTCGGTGGGGTGTCTGCTTAAAACCCTCTACCTCCTCTACTCCTCCCCCCATTGTCTCCTTCTCTCTCTCTCAAGTAAATAAATCTTAAAAAATAAAGATATGCAAGCATATAGTAAAGATCATATATTAAAAACAAACAAACAAAAACACAGCAAACATATTCAATGATGAAAACCTGAGCTTTCTTCTAAGGTCAGGAACAAGACAAGAGTGTGCATTCTCAGCACTTTTGTTCAACATAGCACTGAAACTTCTACCCTTAGAAACCAGAAAAAAAAAAAGAAAGAAATTACCAAATTGGTAATGAAGGATTAAAACTTCCACTATTTGCCAATGTCACAATACTGTATATAGAAAAGCCTAAAGACACTATGAAAAAAAATTGCTACAACTGATGAACTCAGTGGAGTTGCAGCATATATCAGTCAACCTACAGAAATCTGGTTCATTTCTATATGCTAATAGTGAAGAAGCAGAAAGAGAAAGTAAGAAAATAATTCCATTTGGAATTGCACCAAAGATAATAAAATACTTAGGAATAAACTTAACAAAGGAAGTGAAAGATCTGTACTCTAAAAACTATAAAATATTGATGAGAGAAATTAAAGATGACACAAACAAATGGAAAGACTTTCCATGCTCAGGTATTAGGAAAGAAATATTGGTAAGGTGTCCATACTACTTGAAAGCAATCTACAGATTAAATGCAATCCTTGTCAAAATACCAATAACATTTTTCACAGAAGTAGAACAAATAATTCTAAAATTTGTATGGAACCACAAAAGACCAAAAAAGTCAAAGAAATCTCAAAAAAGAACAAAACTGGAGATATCACAATCACAGACTTCAAGATAGACTACAAAGGTGTCATAATCAAACAGTATAGACATATAAATTAATTGAATAAAATTGAGAGCCAACAATAAACCCATGAGTATATAATCACAAAAAAGGCAAGTATATACAATTGGGAAAGACTGTTTTTTTCAACAAATGTGTTTGGAAAACTGGACAGCTAGCTACATGAAAAAGAATGCAACTGAACAACTGTCCTACACCATGTGCAAAAAAATAAATAAATAAAATAAGATTGATTTAAAACCTAAACATGATGGGGTGCCTGGCTAGCTCAGTCAGTAGAGCATTCCACTCTTGATCTTGGGTTCATGAGTTTGAGCCCCACATTGGGTGTAGAGATTACTTAAATAAATCAAATAAGTAAGTAAGTAAATATATAAATAAGTAAGTAAATAAATAAATAATTAGAGGCCCAAAACTCTAACATTCCTGGGGGAAAAGAAAAGAAACATAGGCAGTAATGTCTCTGACATCAGCCTTAGAATCATTTTTCTAGATGTCCCTTTGGGAAGGGAAACAATTGCAAAAATAAACTACTGAGAATACAGTAAACTAAAAAAGTTTTTGCACAGTGAAAGAAACAATCAAAAATAAAGAGGCAGCCTACAGAATGTGATAAGACATTTGCAAATGATATTTTCAATAAGGTGCTAATATCCAAATATATAAAGAACCTATACAATTCAACATCCCAAAAATGAATAACCCAGTTAACAAGTAGGAAAAAGACATGAGTAGATATTGTCCCACAGTAAGTCTGTCAGGTCACTTTTGTTACTGATCGTTTGCCTGCCCTTCCTACAGTCTCAATGTGGGCTTCTCTGTACAATTAAGTTTGATGGGCCTCTTCTGACAGTCTTTAGGCCATTTACACTGAAGCAGGTATTATCTATGGGTATCCATGGGAAGAGGTGAGCCTAGGATCCTCTTACTTCATCATTTTTCTGGTACTCTTATCTCTGGTAGTTCAATTAGTAATAGTCAGAGAGGTGTTAAAATCTTCAAATATAATTAGATCTATTTTTCTTTTAGTTTTACCAGTTTAATTTCATTTTTATTGGAAAACATTTGTTTGGATCATTATGTATTCCTTGTGCATTGATCATGTGTCATTATTTAATGTCTGTCCTTGCCTCTAGTATTTTTGTTTGCTCTACTTTATCTTATATTAGTATAGACATCATTTAAAAATATACATATAAAAATTATAAAGAAAGACAAACCATGAGAGACTCTGGACTCCAGGAAACAAACAGGGTTACAGAAAGTGGGGGGATGAGGTAACCAGGTGATGGGTACTAAGGATGGCCTGTGCTGTGATGAGCACTGGGTGTTATAAATAACTAATTAATTGTTGAATACTACATCAAGAACTAATGATGTACTATATGTTTGTTAACTGAACACAATAAAATATAAATAAATAAACAATTATATTTTTCCCCGTTTTTTTAATTAGAACCTTCCCATATCATATTTGAGGTGTGTTTTCTCTACCATGTTGCAATAAAGAATCTCAGGATTTTAGAAATGTATGGAGATGTTCTCAAGTTGACAAAAAGCATCTATAAAAATCCCCAAACCCAAGATCAAACAACCAAACAACACCAAAAAAAATCGATAGCTGACATAATAATTAATAGTAAAGGCCTGAATGATTTTTATAAGATTGGAAACAGATTATAGTTGTTTTTTCTTACCACTATTATCCAATATATTAAGGGGAAGGATAACAACAACAACCTGGCAAATATAACTAAATAAAAAGGACATAGATTGGTAAGGAGGCAAGAAAACTACCTATCTGCAAAAGATATAATTGCCCACATATATAATATCTGGCAAATCTAAAAATGAAACCTCAATGATTTATAAGTAATTTTAGTGAAGTCATAATATACAAGATCAACACAAGTTATTATATGTCTATGTGCTAATGACAGGCTCACCTAAACTGAAACTAAAATTATAATATCATGTACAATCATTAGAAGATAAAGAAATGCTCTGTTATACAATTAGCAAAACATTTACAGTATTTATATTCTGACAATTAAAAATTCTGTTGAAAGAAATTAAAAATAATGATTTCCCTAAGTGGAGACATAAACATGGATTAGGATACTCAAAAATAATAAAGATGTTAACTCAACCCAAATTAATCTGTAGGTTTATTCAAATTCCTATAAAAATTCTAGCAATTTTTTTGACATGGACAAACTTATTATAAAATTGATGTGGAAAAACACAGAGCTTAGAACAACTAAAATAATTTATTTTATTTTATTCATTTTAAAAAAGATTTTTAAAATTTATTTTTGTGAGGGAGAAAGAGAGTGAGAGCACATGCAGGGAGAAAGGCAGAGGGAGAAGCAGAATCCCTGCTGAGCAGGAAGCCCGAAGGGACCTGGGATCATGACTTGAGTCAAAGGCAGATGCTTAACCTATGGAACCACCCAGACTCTCCCAAAATATATGTTTTATAAAAGAAATCATTTGGGGGGCGCCTGAGGGGCTCAGTGGGTTAAAGCTTCTGCCTTCGGCCCAGGTCATGGTCCCAGGGTCCTGGGATCGAGCCCCGCATAGGACTCTGCTCAGTGGGGAGCCTGCTTCCTCCTCTCTCTATCTCTGCCTCTCTGTCTACTTGCGATCTCTGTCTGTCAAATGAATGAATAAAATCTTTAAAAAAAATCATTTGGGAGAAGTGATTATATAATAATAAATTAAAAGGCCAATATAAACACTTACTGTATACCTAAAGTAATCAAAAGAGTGTGTTATTGCTGGAGGAGTAGACACATAGATCAAGGGAATACAACAGAAGTCCCAAATATAGACCTACATAAATATGTCTAGCTGATTTTTTTCTGGTTTTATTGAGATTATGTTGCTTTATAAGTTTAAGGTATATAGCATTATTGTTTGATTTATATATATTGTGAAACAATTACTGCTATAAGTTAAGTTAGCATCCATCATTTCACACAGATATAATAAAAAAAGAAAGCCAACCTGGTGATTCACAGACCTGTACCCCTGGGGATAAAAATATATGTTTATACAAAATAAAAAATTATATTAAAAAAAAAGAAAGCCAAAAAAGTTTCTTTTTGAGTGTGATAAGAACTCAGAACTTATTCTCTTAACAACTTTCATTTATATCATACATCAATGCTAACTATAGTCATACTGTACATTACATACTTAGTACTTCTTTGTCTTGTAACTGGAAGATTGAGTCTTTTTACTACATTTCTTTTACCCCCAACCCCAATTGCCCAATTGTGGCAACCACAAATCTGTTCCCTTTTTCTATGAGTATTTTTTTTCAGATTCCACCTATAAGTGAGATCATACAGTATTTGTTATTTTCTTATTTCAGTTATCATAATGCCCTCAAGTTTCACTCATGTTTTCACAAAGGGCAGGGTTTTATTTTGTTTTTGTTGTTGTTTATGACTGAATAATATTTAGATGTAATGATGTGTGTGTGTGTGTGTGTGTGTATCACAGCTTCCTTATCCATTCATCTGTCAGTGGATAGGTTGTTTTCATATTTTGGCTACTGTAAATAATGCTGCTATAAACATGCAGGTGCAGATATACTTTGGAGTTTGTGTTTTCATTTCCTTTGGATATATTCCCAAAATAGGAATTGATGAACCATATGTTAATTTTATTTTTAATATTCTGAGGATCAACCATAATGTTTTCCATAGTGGCTGTCGCAGTTTACAAACTAACCAACAGTCCAGAAGTGTTCTCTCTTTTTTTTTTTTTTTTTTTTAATTCTCACCAGCATTGGTTATCTCTTGTCTCTTTGGTAATGGTTACTCTATAGGTGTGATGTGATATCTTATTTTGATTTGGATTTGCATTTCCCAAATGACTACTGATGTTGACCATCTTTTCATGCACCTGTTGGTCTTTCATATACATTCTTTAAAGAAATGTCTGTCCAAGATGTTTGTTGATTTTTAAATTAAATTCTTTCTCTTTTGGTTTTCTGTTTTGTTTTTGTTTTGTTATTGAGTTATATGAGTTCTTTATATAATTTAGATGTTAATACATTATCAGATCTATCTGTCTATCATCTATCTATTTATCTGCAAATTATTCTGCAAATATTTTCCCATTACATGCATTATCTTTTTATGTATTGATTATTTCTTTTGCTGTACAGAAGCTTTCAAATTTGATTTGATATAGTCCCAGTTGTTTATATTTTATTTTGTGGCTTGTATTTGTCATGTTAAAAAAAATATTTTCAAGAGCCATGTCAAGAAATTTTATTCCTGTGCTTTTTTCTAGAAGTTTCATGATTTCATGTCTTACGTTTAATTTTGTAAACCATTTCGACTTAAATTTGTCAGTGCTATAAGACAGGGTTTGGTTACCTTTTTTTTTTTTTTTTTTTACATGTGAATATCCAGTTTTCCTAAGAACGTACTGGCTTTCTCCACTGAGTACTATCAGCTCCCTTTTCAAAATATTTATTGACTGTATATTACTAGGTTTATTTCCAAACTTTCAATTCTGTTCCATTGGTCTATGCATCTGTTTTTATGACAATAGAAAACTGTCTTGATGACTATAATTTATAGTAGAGTTTAAAACCAGGAAGTGTAATGCCCCCACTTTGTCTTCTTTCTCAGACTTGATTTCGCTATTTAGGGTCTTCTGTAGTTTCATATAAATATTAAAAATTTTCTGCTTCTGTAAAAACTGCTATTGACAAGGGGAGTTAGAGAGAAGGGAGTTGGGGGAAATTGAAGGGGAGGTGAACCATGAGAGACTATGGACAGTCTGAAGGGTTTGAATTGTCAGGGGGTGGGAGGTTGGGGGAACCGGTGGTGGGTACTAGAGAGGGCACGGATTGCATGGAGCACTGGGTGTGGTGCAAAAACAAGGAATACTGTTATGCTGAAAATAAATTAAAAAAAAACTGCTATTGAAATCTCAATAGGAATTGCTTTGAATCTATAAATATCTTTTAACAGTATAGACATTTTAACAATATTAATTATTTCAATCCATTAACACAGGCTACCTTTCTATTTATTTGTGTTTTCTTTAATTTCTTTCATCAATGTCTTATCTATTCAGAGTAGACATCTTTCATCTCCTTGGTTAAGTTTATTCTTAATTATTTTATTGTTTTTTTTAATTTAATTTCTTTTCAGTGTAACAGAATTCATTGTCTATGTACCACACCCAGTACACCATGCAATATGTGCCCTCCATAATACCCACGACCAGGGTCCCCAACTTCCCACCCCCTCTTCAAAACCCGCAGATTGTTTTTCAGAGTCCATAGTCTCTCATGGCTCATCTCCCCCTCCAATTTCCCTCAACTCCCTTCTCCTCTCCATCTCCCCATGTCCTTCATGTTATTTCTTATGCTACCCAAATAGGTGAAACCATATGATAATTGACTCTCTCTGCTTGACTTATTTCACTCAGCATAATCTCTTCCAGTCCCATCCATGTTGATACAAAAGTTAGGCATTCATCCTTTCTGTTGGAGGCATAATACTCCATAGTGTATATGGGCCACATCTTCCTTATCCATTTGTCCTTTGAAGGGCATCTTGGTTCTTTCCACAGTTTGGCGACTGTGGCCATTGCTGCTATGAACACTGGGGTACAGATGGCCTTTCTTTTCACTACATCTGTATCTTGATGATGCTACTGTAAATTAAATTGCTTTCTTTTTTTTATTTTTGTCTTTTTTTCAGGTAATTAGTTCTTAGTATATAGAAATGCTACTGACATCTGTATGTTAATTTTGTATCCTGCAAATTTATTGAATTTGTTGATAGGCTCTAAGTTTCTTGGTTTAGTCTCTTTGTTTCAGGTTTTTTAAATTTTAGTTAGTTAACATATAGTGTAATGTTGGTTTCAGGAATAGTATTTAGTGATTCATCACTTACATATAATGCTCAATGCTCATCACAAGGGTCCTCCTTAAAAACCATTACCCATTTAACCCATGCCCTCCTCAACTTCCCTCCATCAACAGTTTTTTCTCTATATTTAAAAGTCTTTTGTTTTTAGAATTTTCTATATATGCAATTATGTCATCAACAAATAGATACAATTTTTCCCTTTTTTTCCCAATTCTGATGTCTTTCATTATTTACTCTTGCCTGATTGTTGTAGCAATGATTTTTCAATTCTATGTTTAATAAGAATAGTGAAAGCAGAAACCCTTGTCTTGTTTTTAATCTAAAAGGGAAATCTTTTAACCTTTCACAATTAAGTATGATATTACCTATGGATTCGCTATATGCCACCTTTATTGTGTTGATATATATTGCTTTTATACCCAATTCAAGAACGTTAACATGAATGGTTGTTGAAATTTTCCAAATGCTTTTTCTTCATCAAGAGAATATATTTTCTTCATCCTATTAATGTGATATATCACATTGACTGATTTGCATATGTTGAACCATCCTAACATCTAAGATGTAAATCTCACTTGATCATGGTGAATGATACTTTTAATGTGCTGCTGTATTTAGTTTGTTATTATTTTTAAAAATAATTTTGCATCTACATTTATCAAAGATATTGGTATGTAGTTTTTTTCAATGGTTCTTTTGTTTTCTAGCTTTAGTATCAGGATGATGCTGGCTTTAAAAAATGAGGTTTGTAGTGTTGCCCATTCTTTAATTTGGGGGAAGAGTTTGAGAAAGATTGGCATCAATGCTTCAAATGTTTGTTAAAATTCACCAATGAAGCCCTCTGGTCCTGAAATTTTCTTCTTTGGGAGATTTTTTATTACTGATTCAATGTAATTACTAGTCTTGCTTGCTTTTTATTTTTGTACATCATTCTCTTTATTGCTTTGTTAAAATACTTCCTAATAAAATTGGTCAATCTTTTCCAAAAGACATCTTTATTAATAATTGGTCTATTTATACTTTCTAAATTTCCTCAACTCACTGTTGGTAATTTTTATGCTTCTAAGAAAACATAAAAGCATTTCTTCTACACTGTTCAGTTTCTTTGTGTACAGTTGTTCATAGTAACCTCTTATGATTCTTTGCATTTTTGTGGTATCAGTTTTAATGTCTCTTTTTTAATTCTAATTTTATTGATTTAAAACTCTTCTTTTTTTCTTGGCTCACCTAAGTAAAATTTGTCAATTTTGTTTCTTTTTTCAGAGTCAACTCTTAGTTTAATCTTGTCTACTATTTCCTGTCTTCTATTTCATTTATTTCTGCTCTAATCTTTACATTTTCTTTCTCCTGTTAACTTTGAGCTCAGTTTGTTCTCTTTCTAGTTTGTCAAGGTGTAGAGTCAGGTTATTTGTGATTTTTGTTGCTTCTTAAAGTAGGTTTCTTATTGCTATTCACATCTTTCTTAGTACTGCTTTGGGCACATTTCATAAGTTTTGGCATATGGTGTTTTCATTTTCATTTGTCAATCTTTTTTTAATTTCTTTTAGATCCATTAATTGTTCAGGAGATTCTTGTTTAATTTTAATGTGTTTGTGATTTTCCAGTTTTCCTCTTGTTATTGACTTCAAGTTTTATACATTTGTGGTCATGGCAGGTTCTAGGTATAATTTCAGTCTTCTTGAATTTCATAAAAATTGTTTTATGGGGCGCCTGGGTGGCTCAGTGGATTAAGCCGCTGCCTTCGGCTCAGGTCATGATCTCAGGATCCTGGGATCGAGTCCCGCATTGGGCTCTCTGCTCAGCAGGGAGCCTGCTTCTCTCTCTCTCTGGCTGCCTCTCTGTCTACTTGTGATTTCTCTCTGTCAAATAAATAAATCTTTAAAAAAAAAAAAAAAATTGTTTTATGGCCTAACATATGGTCTATCCACCCCTGACCTGTCTTGATCACATCTGCTGTATTCCTGGCCAGCCCTCCCTGGATCATATCCTTCAATTACAATGATTTCTTTTGTAATCACAACCTCTTGATTTCCCCATAGTGACGTCCTAGGAACATGTATATTGATTTACAAGGCCCTACTGAGTAGGGCCCTCCTTGTAACTTCATTGTTTTTAAAATATTGTTTTACATCAATAACCATCAAAATATGCAAATTAACATCACAACATAATATTACTACACACTTCTCAAATTGGATACATTAAAACAAATTGTGACAATGTCATGTTTTCACAGACATTGGGAAAATATACCTTGCCAGTGAGAATGTAAAATAGTATATTTTATTTTTAATGCACCTCTTCAAAAACAGTTGAGAAGTTTCTAATAAAACAAAGCATTAAATTATCATATGAGCCAGCAATTGTCTCTTTAACATTTATCGTACAGCAATGAAAACATGTTCACAGACAAATCTATCCGTGAATATATAAGGGCAACAGAGTATTGTTTATTTCAGCTGCATGTTAATCTGCAATGATCATAAATTAAAACATTTAAAAAAGGTACGTCAGCCATGTAAAATATTTTCGCTCATTCCCTGTGACCAGAAGCCTGTTTTGGAGAACCCCTGTTTTATTTAAGGTTGATGTTCCTTGAGGGCTAGAATTTAATCTTATTTATTTATTTATTTATTTTGATTCACTGTAGCAACTACAGTCGTACTACTAATTGCTTGTTTAGTAGCTGTTGGTATATGTGGCAAATAGAATATTCATTGACATTAAGTAATTAACTTGGTGCTGAATGCCTACTGTATGTCAGATATTACAGTTACATACATGAATAACAGATTCCTTCGGTCTCTTGATTTAACAATCTAATAGACAAGACAGTATTGCAAACAGAAAAAATAAAATAATGTGATGTCTTAGTGAAAACACGTGCAGACTGCTGAGAGAGACTTATCATAGAAAAACATTCAGTGAGGAGTGGGGGTAAGATGGCAGTTGAGTAGGTGACCTCATTTCATCTGTCCCTCAAATTTAGCTGTATATTTATCAAACCATTCTAAACACGTACTAATTCAACCTGAGAGGCAAGAAGATTTATCTGGATCTCCACAAACAGAAGAGTGACTATTTCAAGGTAGGAGGTTTCAAACCTTGAATCTTCAGGGAAAACATCTAAAAATAAGTGGATGGGGAAGGGAGCCTCCATAAGCTGGCTGCCAGAAAGTGATATAACACCAGAGAAAAAATCAAGACACTTGGGAATCTTCTCTAGTGAGAGGCACCTCCTTCTGAAAAGGGCACAAGGGGCTAGGAGTGCAGAATTCTAGGGTGATAATTGTGGTCTCAGGCATCCAGGATACTCAGAAATAAAGGCGGAGCCAAAACTTATACCATCCCCAAACAGTGGAGAAGAGTGACTGGTTGTGGTCAGAGAGCCCAGAGGTGACTTTCAGCTCCAGATATCATTAAACCATGAACCAAGCTGATATTAAGACAGCCCTCTGCCTGACCACCCTGAAAAAAAGTGGAAGAGAACTGCTTGCACCCACCACAGGGACAACTCTTGGGGCACTGTGGTTCACAAGGAGATGCTGGGGTGGCACCTGTAGCAAGATAGGAGCTGCAGAGGAGAATGCATGTGTAAGCTCATGGCCACTGGATGTTGCAGAGTCACAAGACACAGAGGTGCTCTTGGGTTCCCATGACTCCTTTGGGAGAAGAACAGCCAGTGGGAGTCACAAGATCCAGCGGTTTGGCACATAAAGAACCCCTGTCCCCAACTGGTTAACAGCTCTCAGGGTGGTGTGATCCACAAGGGACATTGGGGCAACACTCAACATGACCTGGGAGTTGTGGAAGAGGGTGCATGTGCGAGCCCATGGCTGCTATCAATTCCAAAGTCACAAATTCCACAAGTCCCTGTGACTCCTCCAGGAGAGGTGTGGTGGGCATGAATTGTGTGAGTATATAGGGTTTGGTACATGCAGTGTTGGATATGGATTGACCTGGAGAATTTCCTGAGAGGATGAAGGGGCATAAACTCACAGCTCTGGGCCAGAGACTGTGTCATGACCATGTTTGGTCTGACACTCTAAAGAGATGAAAGATCCTAAGGGGGAAAAAAAAAAAAAAAAGCCATGCAGCCAGCCACCTCACATTGAGTCCATCCCTCTGGCAAGCAGTGAGGCAACTCCACCCAGGCAAAGACACCTGAGAAGATGAGCAGCAGGCCCCTCACCCAGATGACAGGCTGGAAGAACAGGTGAAAGGTAAGCTTATTTCCCACAGGATTGTAAAACTCCAGACCCAGGAGAAAATAATAGAGGAAGATCCAGGTGTTTCCTCATGACTGGCTTATACTTCAGGCTAAAATTTTACACTTCTTTTTTAATTTTTCTTTTTTGTGGATTTAACCTTGCTCCCATTTAAAATAGTTTTGTATTTCCCAAGTTATGTTTTTAAGTCTTTTCTTATTTTTTTTTTTTCACATATATGTTTTATAGTTTTATGGCCCATACTAGATAGTATTTCAATCTACTAAAATTTATCTTGAGATAAATATATATTCTTATTTTATTTTAATTTTAGGATATATTGTCTTGTAACACAGAGATAAAAAAAATCAAGAAGGAATAGGCAGATCACCCTGCTGTGTCCACCATGAGAGATTATAATTTCTCTCCCTGCCCTCTCTTTCTTCTCCTCTGTTCTGTCTTTTTTATTATTTTGGATCATCTTGGATTTGATGGCATGTCTGTGATAGATTTCAACCAATTTGGATTTTTTTTCACAGGTATGTTTTTCTTGGGTTGTGGTTGGCATTTCAGACTCTGTACATTTGCTCAACCATCCCTCAACAAAATGAATAGGAGGAAGAACTCCCAAAAAAGAAAAGAACCAGAAACAATGTCCTCTGCCACAGATCTGATGTATTTGGATGTATGCAAGATGTCAGAGATAGCATTCAGGGTAGCAATTATGAAGTCAACCGCTAGACTTGAGAAAACTATCACCAACAACATAGAATCTCTAAGGGCAGATATGAAATCTAATTAGGCCAAACTTAAAAATGCTATGAATGAGATGCAGCCTAAATTGGATACACTAACAGCCAGGATAAATGAGGCAGAAGAAGGAGTTAGTGATCTATAAGATAAACTGATAGAAAGGAAGGAAGCCAAGGGAACTAGGGATAGGCAGCTAGAAGCCAATGAGAAAAGACTTAGATCAATGACACCATGGAATGTTCCAATGTCAGAATTATTGGGATCCCAGAAAGGGTAGAGAAAGAGAGGAGACTAGAAGGTAAATCATAGCTGGGAACTTCCCTAATCTGGGTAAGGAAACAAGCATTTGCATCCAAGGGGCAGAGAAGACCCTCCAAAAATTAATAAAAATAGACCAAACACCAGCATATAATACTGAAAATTGCAAATCTTAAACAAGGAAGTTATCCTGAAAGCATCTAGGAGGAGGAGATTTCTTACATATGGAGGAAGGAAGATCAGAATAACATCAGACCTATCTGTAGAGATCTGGCAGGCCAGGAAGGGCTGGAAAGACACATTCAAAGTACTAAATGAGAAGAATATCAGCCAAGAATGCTTTCTCCAGCAAAGCTGTCATTCAGAACAGAGAGATAAAGAGTTTCCAGAACAGACAGAAACTGAAAGACTAGCTAATACTGCAAGAAATATTAAGGGGATTCTATAAAAAGAAGTAAGGACCCAAGATTAGTAAAGACCAGAAATTTATAGAGACAGTCTATAGAAACAGGAACTTTATAGGCAATATGATGGCACTAAATTCAGATCTTTAAATAGTTACCTCAACATGTATGACCTAAATGTTCCCATGAAATAGCACAGGGTTGCAGATTGGATAAAAAAGACAGGGCCCAGTGTTCTAAGGTCATGTTCCTGCTGGAGCACATGAGAGTTTTGTGATGTAAACATATCAAAAAGTCACTTTTAAGTATTAATTAAAAACACAAGATCACTCACTCTGAGGGAGGCCAGCTGTCACATTGTGATGAGTGGGTGTTGTGGTGAGGAATTGAAGCTCCCTGTCAACAGCCATATGAGTAAATTTAGAAGTGCATCCTCCAGCTCTCACTCAAGCCTTCAGATGACTTCAGCACAGTGCAAAGACACAAAACCTACAGCTAGGCTGTTCTCACATTCCTGATCTGCAGAAACTGTGAGGGTGCACCTTGCCTGGATCAGGGTTGATATATTAACTATACATCCCCTCAACCACCTCTCAACAAAATGAAAAGGAGGAGGAACACCCAACAGAGGAAAAATTCAGAGACTGTGCCCTC
>NC_081575.1:58905933-58922458 GCF_022355385.1 Mustela nigripes | reverse complement strand
ATGTGTGAAAGGAATCCATCAAAATCCTTGAGGAGAACACAGGCAGCAACCTCTTCGACCTCTGCCGCAGCAACATCTTCCTTGGAACAACTATACATGGGTAATCTTATGATGAGACATCTTTCATGAGTATGGAAAAGCATTTTATAAATAGACTATGTTTACATGCAAAGTTTTCATATGGAAAAGACTTGGCCTTTTTTTTAAATTTTCAACTGGAATAGTCATCGTTTAACCATATGTATGTGTAAACTATTATAAGAAGAACTTCAATGAGATTTAAAGTCAGAAAAAAATTGAGGCATATTAGGCAGTAATTTTGATATATGATAAAACTCTAACCTCTAAGTTGTTCAACAGCTTAGCAGAGATGAAGAGAAAAATGATGTTCAAAATTTTAATTCAAAGATGTAGCTTTTAGAAAGTATACAGAGAATACAGCATAGCTTACTTATCTCAGAAAAAGACTGAAAGAGTCTCTTCTATGGCACATATCTTTTTTAATAATATTGAAAATTACAATGTAATTCACAGCAATGAGAAAAAAAAATTCACACATTTTAGAAGGGTATAAAATTAAAATAAAATTCACCTTCATTATAGGCCCATACCCCAGGGGAAACTACTATAACCTTTAAAACTTTTACTTGGCTTATACAACCACATCTATGTATATACTTAAATTTGCACAAATGGAATCATTTTATAAATATTCTGCAAAAGAGGGTTTCTTTTTAGTCTTCTGGTTAAAGTTACAACCTCATTTGACATTTATTAGTTATGTATTAAGTTTCATAGACTGAATATTTAGCAAGCTAGCCCATGAATAGACAGGGTCACCAACTCAGTTGCTTTTCAGTGGGAATTACTTTTTTTTCCTTTTTCTCAACTTACTGTTTGATCACTAAGCAGTGAAATGAACCAGCTGTACAATCAATCCATATTACTTAAAAAGACAGTCAAAAATACTATTTTGATTCTTCCTTGATTTTTTTATTACTTATAAATTGTCAAAATCATTGTTTAATTGATTAATTTAACAGATATTTATTAAGTATCTACCTTGTGAAGGGCACTGTCCTAGATGTGAAAAAAGACATATAATAGTCATATTGATAACATAATACATAGTTATTATCATCATTATTTTTACTACCACAACAAAATTTTTTTCAGCCTTCATTCTAAAAAATGACATTTTCTTTTATAATTTGGGAATTTATTTTAAATATTTATTTCTTATAAGTTTACATTTTCTCTAGAACTACTATCTTTTTTTATACTAATATCAACTACCTTCAGTGGTTTTTGTCATTAAATAAAACAAATAGTTTATTTAGGTTTCCTCAATTTTTACCTAATGTCTATTTTCAGTTCCTCACTCCCTTTTGAAATACCACAGTACATTTAGTCGATGTCTATTTAGGCTACTCTTATCTATGACAATGTTTAAAAAATAATTCACTAACAGAATATTCACACAAAATACAACTGAGCATTTAAAAGGAAACAGTTCATTAACATTTTTGTTGGAACATAGATGACACACAATGATACATTAATATTAGGTATACTGCATAGTGGTTCCACAGTTCTACACATTATACTGTGCTCAACATGAGAGTAGTTACAATCTGCAACTATGCAATGTTATTACAGTACTACTGACAATATTCCCAATGCTGTACATTTTATTCCCCTGTTTTATTTATTCTGTAAATGGAATTCTGTGCTTCCCACTCTTCTTTAACTATTTTGCCCATTCCCCTAACCTTTCCCCTATGGAAATAATCAATTTGTTCTCTATACGAAGGGGTTGATTCTGCCTTATTTTATTGACTTGTTCATTCTTTATTTCTTATCTATTTCTTTTTTGTTATCTTATTATTATTATTATTTTTAATTTTAGTGTTCCAAGACTCATTGTTTATGCACCACACCCAGTGCTTCATCCAATATGTGCCCTCCTTAATACCTACCACCAGGCTCATGTGTCCCCCCAACCCTTCCATTCCAACACCCTCAGTTTGGTTTTCAGAGTCTACAGTCTCTCACGGTTTATCTCCTCCTCCAATTTCCCCCAATTTACTTTTCCTTTCCTTTCCCCAATGTCCTCCATGTTATTTCTTATGCTCCACAAGTAAATGAAACTATATGATTGGCTTTCTCCGCTTGACTTATTTCAGTCAGTATAATCTCCTCCAATCCTGACCATGTTGATAAAAAAGTTGGGTATTCATCCTTTCTGATGGAGGCTTAATATTCCCTTGTATACATGAACTATATCTTCTTTATCCATTTGTCTGTTGAAGGGTATCTTTGCTCTTCCCACAGTTTGGTGATTTTGGCCATTGCTGCTGTGAACATTGGAGTACATGTGGCCCTTATTTTCACTGTATCTGTATCTTTGGGGTAAATACCCATTAGTTTACATATCACATATGAGGGGTGCCTGGGTGGGTAAATTGGTTGAGCATCTGACTCTTGGTTTTGGCTCAGGTCATGGTCTCAAGGTTGTGAGATTGAGCCCAGAATCAGACTCTGCATTCAGTGGAGAGTCTGCTGCAGATTCTCTTCCTCTCCTCTCCCTCTGCCCTTCCATCACACATACATGCTCACTTTCTCCCTAAAAAATAAATAAATAAATCTTTAAAAAGTTTCCAAATATGAGTAAAAACATACAGCTATCTGCACAGACAGATTTATGACTGTGCAGAGTTACTTTTTCTGTCTAACTTATTTGGCCTAGCATAATGCCTGCTAAATCCACCTATATTGGTACAAATGGCAAAATCTAATTCTCGTTTAAGGTTCAGTGATATTCCATTTTGCATATATATATATATACATATATATATATATATGTATATATATATATATATTCTCAGATTTTTATATGTTCATTAACTGATGGACACTTGGGTTGCTTTCATATCTTTCCTATTGTAAATCATACTTCAATAAACATAGGGTTGTATATATCTTTCCAAATTAGTGTTTTCATTCTCTTTGTGTAAATACCCAGTAGTGGAATTATTGGATCATATGCTATTTCTATTTTTATCTCTTTAAGAATGTCCATACTATTTTCTACAATGACTATACCAGTCTACAATCCAAGCAAGAGAACATGAAGGTACCTTTTTTTCCACATCCTTGCCAACATTTATTTCTTGACTTTTTTACTTCAGCCATTCTGACAAGTGTAATAAGATATCTCATCTTGGTCCTAATTTGTACTTCATTGATGATTAATGATGTTTTGTATCTTCTTATGTGTCTTTGGGCTATCTGTACAACTTTGAAAAGGTATTTATTCAGGTCCTCTAACCATTTTTTAAAATTGGATTATTCGCTATTGTGTGTGTGTGTTTTAAGTCACATAAGTTCATTATATATTTTTAATATTAACTATTTATCAGGCACATTATTTGCAAATAGGTTGTCTTTTAATTTTTATTTTATTTTAGTTTTATATTTTTCTTTAATTTAAATTTTAGTTCATTAACATATAATGTAATATATAATGTGATATTAGTTACAATAATAGAACTTAATGATTCATCAATACATATAACACCCAATGCTCATCACAATTGCCCTCTGTGATAATACCCATTACCACATTTAACCATTCCCTGTCCATCTCCCTTCCAGCAAACCTCAGTTTGTTCTCTACAGTTAAGAGTCTCTTATGGTTTTTGTCCTTCTTTTTTTTTTTCTTTTGTTCTTTCCCATGTTCATCTGCATTGTTTCTAAAATTACACATATGAGTGGCATCATATGGCATTTGTCTTTCTGTGACTGACTTAATCTGCTTAGCATAATATACTCTAGCTCCATACACATCATTATAAATGGCAAGATTTAATTCTTTATGATGACTGGGAAATATTCCAATATATATATATGGAAGCAAAAAGTAATATATATTATAATACTTATATATAATTTATATATAATATATTATAGAATTACATAATCATACACTTCCATAATATATATGATTGTATAATTATATATAATATATATAATTATACAATCATATATATTGTATATATATACAATCATATAATTGTGTATCTATATATTTAATTATATAAATGTATATATGTATTATATTATATATGTATAATTTTGTACATACAATATGTAATTGTATATTATATATAACATTATATTACACATATTATATACATATAGAATAATTAATTGTATATATAAAATATATGATATATAATACAAAATTGCATAATTGTCTATATAATTATATATATAATTAAACAATTACATACTAATATAATCGTATATTGTATTATATTATATTATTATATATATTATAAATATAAATATAATAAATATATGAATATATAATGTTACATAATTCTATAATAATCATATCATATTTATATAATTTTATATTTATATTTATTTATATTTATATAATTATATATTATAATTGATTACTTATTATTCTAATTAATTATTTTTATGTTATTATATATTATTATTAATCATAGATAAAAATAATATAGCAGAAATGGCCATGGTCACCAAACTGTGGAAAGAACCATGATGCCCTTCAGCAGACGAATAGATTAGGAAGATGTGGTCCATATACACTGTGGAGTATTATGCCTCCATCAGAAAGGATGAATATCCAACTTTTGTAGCAATATGGATGGGACTCGAAGAGATTATGCTGAGTGAAATAAGTCAAGCAGAGAAAGTCAATTATCATATGGTTTCACTTATTTGTGGAGCATAACAATAGCATGGAGGACAAGAGGAGTTAGAGAGAAGGGAGTTGGGGGAAATTGGAAGGGGAGATGAACCATGAGAGACTATGGACTCTGAAAAACAATCTGAGGGGTTTGAAGTGGCGGGGTGTGTGAGGTGGGGGAACCAGGTGGTGGGCATTGGAGAGGGCACAGATTGCATGGAACACTGGGTGTTGTGCAAAAACAAGGTATACTGTTATGCTGAAAATAAAAAATAAAAAAATAAAATTAAAAAAATATATAGATTATATTTGTGCACAATAATTATAATTATGATTAATATAAATAATAAACCAATAAATAATTTATTGATCTAATAATGTAGAATTTTAATAGATCAAAATTAATAAATAATAAATTAATAATAAATTAAAGTATTGAATAATATAAATAATAATATTATTTATAGTATTTAATTAGCATTATTTAGTAATATAAATAATAATTTATTATTAATAATATAAATAATGAAAATATTTAATATATAATATATTATTGGATATAATAATATGATATAAAATATATAATATGTTTTATATAATACATATATAATATAACATATTATATATGTCTCAAATTCTGGGAGGACCCGCTGATGACATCCATGAATGGAAGGGGCCTACTACTGTTGCATATATATTCTATATTCTATATTCTATATATATATATAACTGACTGAGCCACCCAGGCATTCCACAAAATAATAATCTTAAAGAAACTCAGTGAGAGATACAAAAGAACTGAGAGAACTAAACAAAGTCTGTTAAAAAATAGATAAACAAATGTAGAGGATCAACAAAGAAATAGAAACCACTGAAGAGAATCAAATCAAAATCCTAGAGTTGAAGAATTGAATTGAAAAGAGTTCAATTCAATTGAAAAGAGTTGAAGACTGAATTGAAAAATTCAAAGGGGAATAGCCATTAAATCTGTTTCTCAAAAATGAAGTGATAAAGACTTTCAAAGACAAACAAAATTTAAAGGAGTGTGTCACCATTAGACCTGCCTTACAAGAAGTGTTAAACCCATTTTTTTCAAGTTGAAATGAATAGACAACAAACAGTAACACAAAGGCAGATGAAAGTACAGATCTAACTGGTAAAGGTAAGTATACAAATAAATACAGAACTTTCCAATTTTGGAATAGTGACATGTAAAACACTTTTAACCTGAGCATAAAAGTTGAATGACAAAGTATTAAGACTAGCTATAATGACAAATGTTTCATGATTAATATAAAATACAAAAAGAAATACTTATATAAATAATAGAAAGTGTGTGAGGAGATTAAATGTGTAGAGCTTCCATATTTAACTAAATATAAGTAGTTTTCATCATAAAATATACTATAAGAGGTTCACAGATTCACTCCAAGCCTCCTAGTAACATAGGAAAAAAATGTGTAGTAGATAAAATAAAATATGCAAAATGTATCACTAAAAAACACATCAATCCACAAAGAAAGAATGCAAAAGGACAATAAATAAATGACCATAATGACAATAGTAATGTCTTATCTATGAATGATGACATTAAATGTAAGTGGATTAAATTTACCAGTAGAAAGCAGTGACTGAATGGATTTAACAAGATCCAATGGATGATCCAATTACAAAATGGAAAAATGACATGATTAGACATTTTACAAAGAAGACATATAGATGGTCAACAGACATATGAAAAGGTGTTCAACATCACTCATCAACAGGGAAATATAAATGAAAACTACACTGAGATAACACCTCACACTGTCAGAATGACTAAAATCAACAAAACAAGAAACAATGGGTGTTACTGAGGATGTGGAGAAAGGGGAACCCTCTTATACTGACTGTGGGAATATAAACCAGTGCAGCCACTCTAGAAAACAGTATGGAGGTTCCTCAAAAAGTTAATGATAAAACTAACCTATGATCTACCAATTGGACTACTAGGTATTTACACAAATGATACAAAAATACTGATTTGAAGAGATGCATGCACCCTGATGTTTATAACAGCATTATCTATACTAGCCAAATTATACAAAGAGCCCAAGTGTCCATTGACTGATGAATGGTTAAAAAAGTATATATATACACAATGGAATATTACTAAGCCATAAAAATACAATTAAATCTTCCCATTTGCAATGACATGAATAGAGCTAGAGATTACTGTGTTAAGCAAAGTGATCAAGTCAGAGAAAGACAAATACTATGTGATTTCATTTATATGTGAAATTTAAGAAACATTTCAAAGAGCATGGGGGAAAAAGTGAGAGGGAGGAAAATCATAAGAGTTTTTTTAAGTAGAGAGGGCAAAGTGATGGTTACCAGAGAGGGGGTGGGTGAGAAGATGGGTTAAATTGGTGACAGGGATAATCCTGTCTGCTTGTGATGAGAACCAGGTGGTTTAAGGAAGTGTTGAATCACTATATTGTACACCTGAAATTAATACTATACTGTATGTTAACAAACTAGAATTTAGATTAAAACTTAAAAAAAGAAGACCCAAATATATGCTGTGTACAAAAGACTCACCTTAGATTTAAGGACACACATAACCTGTATATGAAGGAATGGATAAAAATATTCTATGCAAAAGGCAAACAAGATAAATCAGGAGCGTCTATAATTCTATCAAGTAATGTATATTTTAAGTCAGAAATTCTCATGAAAGTCTAAGAAGGTTATTATATAATGATAAAAATCCAATTATAGAGGAAGATAGAGTAATTATAATTTGATATGATCCAACATCAAAGCTTCTGAATATACGGAGCAGTAGGATTGACATACATGAAGGGATAAATAGATACCAAACCAAAACAGTGGTAGACTTCAATAATACACATTTAATAATGGAGAGATAGATCATCCAAGATAGAAAATATTTAAGGAAATGACAGTCTTTTTTTTTTTTTTTTTAAGGAAATGACAGTCTTGAAAAACATTATAAACCTGATGGACCTAAAAGTCATACAGAACATTCTACCAGACAGCATCAGAATACTCTTTCTTTTTAAAGGAGCATGAGTCATTCTCTAAGGTAGATTGCATGCTAGCTCACAAAACAAGTATTGACAAATCTACCAACAATCACCCCAAATATCTTTTCTAAACATAATGAAATGAAACTAGAAATCAATAACTAAAGAAACTGGAAAACTCATAAATATATAGAAATTAAGCAGACTCAAAAAATCACTTGGCCAAAGAATAAGTTAAAAGCAAAATTAGAAAATATCTTGAGAAAGTGAAAATAAAAGCACAGCATATTAAAACATTGAATATTACAGAAAGAAAAATAATAAGAGATTAATGTCAATAAATACATATTTAACAAATTAAAAATGTGAAATAAACAACCTAACATTACACATCAAAGGACTAGAAAAAGAGAATCAAACTTAAGTTTGTAGAAAAAGGAATTAATATCAATACAGGATATACATAAATCAAATGGAGAAAAGAAAATAAGAAAAAAAATCAGTGTTTATACATGCTTTCAGAAAAACAGAAAAATAAAATGACAAATTCTGAGACCAACAATGAATGGGAAAAGTCTTAATAATAGAGTTAGAAACAAAAGAGGATATATACTACAACTATGCCACAGAAATTATATATATAATAAATTACTTAAATGATTATACACCAAAAATTTGAACAATTTCAATGAGTAGATAAATTTCTAGATATATAAAATCTACTAAGACTAATGGAAGAAGAAATAGAAATCCAAAATACACCAATATCAAATTGGAATATTGAATTAGTAATTACTCCCCCAAAAGAAAAGACCAAGGCCAGATGGTCTTACAAGTGAATTATACTCTACTTAAAAAAAAAAAAAAAAGAATACAAATCTCCAAAAGATAAAAGAAGGAAAAACTTCCATCCTTGTTATACAAGGCCAACATAATCTTGATACCTAAACCAAACCATAAATAAACAAACAAATAAATAAAAATAAAAGCATAATCTCTTCCAGTCCCATGCACATTGATACAAAAGTTGGGTATTCATCCTTTCTGATGGAGGCATAATACTCCATAGTGTATGTGGACCACATCTTCCTTATCCATTCGTCCATTGAAGGGCATCTTGCCCCTTTCCACAGTTTGGAGATTATGGCCATTGCTCTTATGAACATTGGATGACATATGGCCCTTATTTTCACTGCATCTGTATCTTTGGTGTAAATACCCAGTAGTGCAATTGCAGGGTCATAAGGTAGCTCGATTTTTAATTTCTTAAGGAATCTCCACACTGTTTTCTAAAGTGGCTGTGCCATAATCTTTGGATGCACCAAATCTTGCCATAGCAAGATATTACTAGATAGGTCTTCTGAGACAAGGAAAACAAAATAAAAACTAAACTGTTGGGACTTCAACAAGTCCTCTACATTCTTTTCTTTTTGCTCCTCTGACTAGTTAATTTCAAATGATCTATCTCTAAGTCAGTTGATTATTTATTCTGCTTGATTAAATCTACTGCTGAAATTCTCTATTTTATACTTCAGTTCAATTATTGAAATATTTTGTTTGTTTCTTATTTAAGATTTTATTTACTTAATTACTTGACAGAGAGAGAGAGAGCAAAGCAAGGGGAACAGGAGAGGGAAAAGCAGGCTCCCTACTGAATAGGGTGTCCAATATGGGGCTCAATCCCAGGACTCAGAGATAATGACCTGATCTTTAGGCAGATGCTTAACCAACTGAGCCATCCAGGTGCCCCCAGTTACTGAATTCTATAATTCAAGTATTTTGCTAAAATTTTTAAATGATTTCTATTTCTTTTTTGATATACTAATTGTTAAGTATATTGAATGTACATGGTATGTATATCTTTATATTTTATATATTATGTATATATGTGTACATGTATATGTATAAATATGTATATTATGTATAATATGTGCATATTATGTATATATGTATATTATCCTAATTTCATTTAGTTGTATATGTTATTGTATCTTAGACTCTTTAAGTCAATTATTTTGAGTTCTTAGCCAGGTAATTTATCAATCTCTTTTTTTTAGGGTTAGTTATATATTTATTTTGTATCTTTGGTAATGCCATATTCAGTCAATTCTTTTTCTCTCTAGTAGATTACTTTTTGTCTCCATACTTGAAGAATCAGCCACCTTTCCTACCCTTTCTATATTGATTTTGGAACTGAAAACCCTGTAGTTGGTGGATCAGTCCATTAAGTGTCTGCCTTTGGTTCAGGTCATGATCATGAGGTCCTGGGATTGAACCCCACATCGGGCTCCCTACTCAGTGGAGAGCCTGCTTCCTCCTTTCCTGCTCCCCCTGCTTGTACTCTCGCTCTGTCAAATAAATTTTAAACAGTCTTAACCAACAACAAAAACCTTTATCAATCACCCTGGCTAAAGATTCAGGGAGTCTATAAAAAATTTTATAGAAATGTTTATATCCCACTTCTTTTATATCCTCCTGGTAAAGAAATTTCAGTGTTTTGAATATTATCTCAGTCTCTCCAAACTGTGTTATCTGACCTAAGCCATTTTCTTTTTCTTATAGGAACCTTAAGGAGGTTTGGTACAAGCTCCACTTCTTTAACTATGAAGGAGAGTTCTCAGTATTTTGCATCTTCTCTTAGGACTGCAGAGATTTCCAGGCCGCTGAAATCATCAGCCTCTACTTTTTCCCCAAGGGAGTCCACAGTAATGCCATGATGTTGGATGAAAATAGATCTCTACCTTCCTCCTAAAAGAGAAGTCTTAATTCTTCACCTTCTACCTTTCCCACAGAGATGAGCTGGCTGCTTAAAGCCACTTGCTCCTTTTCCCTAGAGGAGCATATGGGAATTCCAGAAGGCTTGGTGCATCTCTACTTCTCTCTCTTTTCCTGCAAGAAAAATCTCAGGGTTGTGCACCTTCTCTCATTGCCAAAGAGTCATTCAGGCTGCTGAAAGATGTTTTCTCCTTTTCCCTAGAGAAGCAAATTCTCCCTAGAGAATGCCAAAAACAAGGTGCAGTCCCGATTGTCTCCCTTCTTCTTGAAAAAGAAGTCTCAGGAGTGTGCATATGTTTTGCATCCTGCAGAACCATGCAGGCTTCTAAGACATTGCTCTTTTTCTTTTTCATGGCTGCCTCCAGGCATTCTATTTAGTTGCATCAGTGCTCTGAATGAGATAAGAGGGAAGTGGGTCTCACAAAAAGCACCCTGAAATTCTGGGGATGTCAGAGGGACACTTCACTCATTTTCCCCTGAAGGAGAAACCATAGGCCAAGTGGATCTCTCTTAACACTGAACTGTGCAGACTTGAGGAAAACACTAACATGAACAAACCAAAACATTCTTTAAACATTTAAAAGCAATTTTACTTGGTTTCATTCTCCTATGAGATGCTGCAAATTCTTTATTTTTAAGATTTTATTTTTAATTAATCTTCTACCCATGGGCTTGAACTCATAACCGCCAAATCAAGAGTCACATGCTCTAATGACTGAGTCAGCCATGTGCCTGAAGATGTTGTAGATTCTTAACTTAACTCTAGAATTTTCACATAGGCATGCTAGCCCAAATATAATTTTATATCTGTGTCCTTGTCTAGAGAGTGATGCTGTGACTTCCTATTGTGTCATCTTGCTGGTGTAACTCCCTCTATTGTTGCTATGTTCTCTATTTTGTCTATCTACACTCTTACCTTTTATTACTTCCAATTTGCTAGCTTTGGATTTAATTTGCTCTTCTTTAGCTTGTTCCTTGATGTGTGCAGTTAGATGATTTATTTAAAGTATTTCCTTTTTAATGTAGCATATAGTACTATGAATTCACTTAGTTCTATTTTTCTTGCACCCTGTAAGTTTTGGTATGTGTGCCTTTTCTCATTTCTATCAATGTATTCTCTTTCTTTAATTGAAGTATAATTGACACACATGTTACAATAAATTCAGGAGTACACCATAGAGATTTGAAAACTATGTATTATGCTATATTCACAAATGTAGCTACCATCTGACACTATACAATGCTATTACAACATCAGTGACTATATTCTATATGCTATGCCATTAATCTCCATGACATATACATTTTATAACTGGAAGCTTGCCCCTTTCATACCCCTTCACCCATTTTGTCTATTCCCATACCTCCAGCCTCACTGGAAACCACCTGTTTGTTCTCTATGTTTATGGGTCACTTTTGCTTTTTTATATATTTGTTTGTTTTAGTCATTTTATTTGAGTACAGTTGACACATAATGTTACATTAATTTCAGGTATACAACTTAGTGATTTGACAAGTTTACACATTATGCTATGTTTATCACAAGTGAGATTACAATCTGTACATTTGCATTGTTGTTAGAATATCATTCACTGTATTCTTTATGCTGTGACTTTTATTCCTGTGACTTATTCATTCCATAACAGGAAGATGTAATCTCCCTCTTTCCTTTGCCCATTGTGGCAACCACCCCACAATGACCATCAATTTGTTCTGTGTATTTATAGCTCTGATTCTGTTTTTTTTGTTGTTGTGGTTTTTGTTTTTTATTTTTTGAGATATCACTGATGAGTGTAATCATATGGAATTTGTCTTTCTCAGTCTGACTAATTTCACTTAGCATAATATTCTCTAGGTCCATCAATATTGCCTCAAGTGGCACAATCTTATCATTTTATGACTGTGTAATATTTTATAGTATGTATTTTTATTATATGTGTTTAATTTGCATAATAATGTATGTAATTATGTTTTTAAAAATTATACTTATATATGCATAATCTCACATTTTCCACATCCATTCATCTATTGATGGACACAGATTAATTCCATATCTTGTCTATTGTAAATTATGCTGCAATAAACATACATGTGCAACTATCTTCTCAAATAAGTGTTTTCATTTTCTTTGGGTAAATCCCAATAGTAGAACTGTGGAGTCCTGGGTATTTCTATTTTCCATTTTTTGAGAAATCTCCATACTTTTTTGCACAGTCACTATACCAATTTACATTCCCACTAATAGTGCATGAGAGTTTTTTTATCCACATTATTGTCAACACTTTTTAATTCTTGTCATTTTGATTTTAGCCATTTAAACTGGTATAAGGGGCTATCATCTTGTGGTTTTTATTTTCATTTCCCTGATAATTAGTGATATTAAGCATATTTTCATGTGTCTATGGGCTGTATGTATTTCTTCTTTGGAAAAGTGTCTACTCAGGTTTTCTGCCTATTTTAAAGTCAAATATATCTATATATCAATATATCTATATATAATGTATGCATATTTATATTTATGCATTTATATATATATGTGTTGAGTTGGATATATACATGTGTGTATATACATATATATGTGTGTGTGCATGTTGAGTTGTATAATTTTTTATGTATTTTCAACATATAAAGATATTAAACCCTTATGGTAGATATCAATGTCATACACCACATCAACAAAACAACAACAACAAAAAACATTTGCCCATTGCTTGCACAACAGTGTGTTGTTTAATATTTAAATATTAAAAATTTAATAGTTACATTATAGATTTTTCAGCTTTGTTTTATTGTTGATCTTTAGTTTTGTACCATTGTGGTTGGAAAATATGTTTGGTGTGATTTCATTCTTCTTAAATTTTTAATATTTGTTATGTATCTTTTTTGTGTGATTTAACTAGGGGATTCTTCTGTTGTACTTAAAGAGAATGGATATTTTCTTTTTCTTGGATGGGATGTATAGATAAAAATAAAGATATAGATATAAATATCTTTTAAACCAGGTACTCTGAATTATGCTTCAAGTAAAAAATGTTAAAAAATATAATTTTAACTGAGGGTACCCATTTAAAATAAAACATATCAGAGGGGAGGTGGGTGGAAGGAGAGGTGATATAGGTGAAGGCGATTAAGAGTACATTTATTATTTTGAGCACTGAGTAATAATGTATAGAATTATTGAATCCCTATATTTTACACCTGAAATTAATATATCACTGTATATCAACTATACTGAAATTAAAATAAACTTAATGAAAAAAAAAACAAGAAAAATCATATGATCATCTCAATAGATGCAGAAAAGGCATTTGACAAAATTCAACATTTATTCATGATAAAAACTTACCACAAACTGGGGATAGAGAGAACAATCCTCAACATAATAAGGGCCATATATGAAATACCAACTGATAATTTCACTCAATAGTCAAAAACTGACAGTCTTCACTCTAAGGTCAGGAATAAGACAAGAATGTCTACTCTTACTGCTTTTATTCAATGTTGTAGTAGAAAATCTAGTCATAGAAATCAGACTTCAAAAAGAAATAAAAGCCACATGTATTTGTAGAGAAGAAGTTAAATTGTTGCTATTTGGAGATGACTTAATACTATGCACAGAAAGCCCTAAAGACTCCACCATATACTACTAGAAGTAATAAAACAATTTCAATAAAAGTGACAGAACACAAAATTAATACCCAGAAAACAGTAGCGTTTCTATACACTTATAACAAAGTAGTGGAAATTAAAAAAAAATACAAATGCAACAAAAAGAATAAAATTCTTAGAAATAAACTTAACCAAAAATGTGAAAGACCTGTACCCCCAAATAAAGACCTGTAATGCTAACAAATTAAAAAAAAAAAATTCATCCTCATAGACTGAAAGGATTAACATTGTCCATGCTACCCAAAGCTATCTATAGATTCCATACAATTTTTAATAAAGTATCAGCAGTGTTTTTCATGCAACTAGAATAAATAATGCTGAAATTTGTATGGAGCTACAGAAGGCCGTGAATAACCAAAGCAGTCCTGAGAAAGAACAAAGCTGGAGGTAGGTATCAGGATACCATATTCTGATATATATTGCAAAGCTATAGTAAACAAAACAGCACAGTACTGAAAGTAGATATAGAGACCAATGGAATAGAATAGACACCTCAGAAATAAATCCATGACTATCTGGTCAATTAATCTACTACAGAGAATGAAAGAATATATAAGGAAAAGACAGTTTGTTCAACAAATGGTGCTTGGAAAACTGGACAGCTACTTGCAAATTAATGATATTGGACCACTTTCTTACACCATACACAAAAATAAACTCCAAATGAATTAAGGAGACCTGGATGTGAGACCTGAAACATAAATCCTAGAAAAGAGAACAGGTAGTAATTCCTCTGACATGGGTCATAGCAACATTTTTCTAGTTATATCTCCTGAGGCAATGGAAACAAAAACAAACAAGCAAGTAAACAAAAACACAATTTACTAAACGGGAGAAGAAATTTGTAAATGTTTGTTGGTTTTCTTTATTATATTTCACATATAAGTGATATCATGAGATATTTGTCTTTTTCTGACTTATTAGCTCAGCAAAATATGCACCAAATCTATCCATGTTGTCAAAAAAGGCAATATATTTTTTAGCTGAGTAATATTCCATTGGTTATATATGCCAAATCTTTCTTATCTAACCATATATCAAGGGGCATATAGGTTGCTTTCATACTTTAGCTATTATAAATAATGCTTCAATAAACATAGTGGCTTATATATCTTTTCAAATTATTGTTTTTGTATTCTTTAGGTGAATTCCCAGTAGTGGAATTACTGGAGAATATGGTAGTCTTATTTTTAATTTTCTGAAGAACATCTATACTGTTTTCCCCAGTGGCTTCACCAATTTACTTCCCCACCAGCAGTGCACAAGTGCTCCTTTTACTCCACATCCTCACTAACATCTGTTTTTGTTTTGTTTTTGTTTTTTTTGTTTGTTTGTTTTGTAGCCATTCTGAGAGTTGTAAGGTGACAATTCACTGTGGTTGTGACTTGCACTTCTCTGATGATTAGTGATGTTGAACATCTTTTCATGTGTTTGTTGGGCTTCTGTATGTCTTTTTTTGGGGAAAAAATGTCTATTCAAATGCTCTATTTTTAATCAGAGTTTTTGGTGCTGATTTGTAAAAGTTCTTTATATATAATGGATATTAACCCTACATCAGATATATTATTTGCAAATATCTTCTTCCATTCAGTATGTTTTATTGGTGGTTTCCTTCACTGTACAATAACTTTTTATTTTGAAGCAGTCTCAATAGGTTAGTTTTGCTTTTTTTTCCCTTAGTTAAGGAGACATATATAGAAGAATGTTCCTAAAGTTGATTTCAAACAATACTGCCTATGCCTGTATTTTCTTCTGGGAGTCTTATGGTTTCAGATCTCACTTGCAGGTTTTTAATCCATTTTGAGTTTATTTTTTTCTATGGTGTAAGAAGTGGTCTAGTTTCATTCTTTTTCATGTAGTTGTCCAGTTTTTCCAGTGCCATCTATTGAAGAGACTCTTTTTTCCCATTGTATATTTGTCCCTCTTTTGTAGTATATAAATTGGCCATACAAGAGTGGTTCTATTTCTGGGCTCTCTATTCTCTTCCACTGATCTATGTGTTTATTTTAGTTCTAGTACTACACTGTTTTGATTATTATAGCTTTGTAGTAGTCCTTGAAATCTCAGATTATGATACTTCCAGTTTTGTTTTGTTTTGGTTTTGGTTTGTTTGTTTGTTTACCTTTCTCAGGATGCGATAGCTATTCAAGATCTTTTTTTTTTTTTAATTTTTTATTTTTTATAAACATATATTTTTATCCCCAGGGGTACAGGTCTGTGAATCACCAGGTTTACACACTTCACAGCACTCACCAAATCACATACCCTCCCCAATGTCCATAATCCCACCCCCTTCTCCCAAACCCCCTCCCCCCGGCAACCCTCAGTT